>NW_027179769.1:245000-265000 GCF_036669935.1 Montipora foliosa
CCTTTCTAAGCTGTGTTGTGATTCGCTTGAAATACTATCCATGAATCTATCCATGCTGATTGGCTAATAGGCTATTTCCGAGTTCATGTCTGCCTCCTCTTCAAAGCGAGTCTAAGTGCGAAGTTTTTCTTATGAAAATTAGTTGTCATTCATATGTAAAGTAGAACTAATTACCATCACAAAAACTTTGCACTTAGACTCGCTTTGAAGAGGAGGCGGATATGAACTCGGAAATGGCCTTTTAGATCAAACTTCCGGTTACGAGTGAGTGACAATTTGCATACAAATTCTCAATTCTCACCAAAACTCGTGGATATCCACTTGCAAAAAGGCATAAATAGCACGAGGAAGAGACGTGCTATTTTTAGGCAGCTACATAAACAAGAATGTCACGAATGCTTCTATGATTTTTTTTACAAGAGACGTACAGTTCTAATGACCAAGAAAGAGTATGGAGTAATGAATGGGGCTGTAAAATTTATTTCTGCCATGGCAGTGTTAAGCATAGCAAAGGCACCGCGATTTTATTCAATCCTAAACTTCAGGTAACAATTGAACACCACAGTCAGGGTGAAGACGGCAGAATACTGACTTATTCACCAGATCTTGCTTGATGGCTTAAGAGCGCTTGACTGTAAATATCGCCTACTGTCGTCATGCATCATAGAAAAATCGAAATTTCTCAAACTTTGTCCTGGAATAAAGGTAGACATTGTCACAATAAAGATAGATATTCTTCTCTTGGATCGACTTTTCAACCCTAAGCGCTCTTTGATCACGCAAACTACCCGAAAAGTTCTGCAATTTTCAGCTCATCGTCTGGAAAAGAAAATGCGTTAACATACACAGTAACTTACCTTAACATATGTTAACTTAGTAGAGGTCTTCCCTCGTTATCTACTGTTATCTAATTTGAATTTGGCGAAAACAAGAATTTGTGACAAATTTATGAAATTAACCACTTTGCATCGTATTTTCTCACGTTGGCTAAATTCCAGGCGCGTAGCGCCCTACACGCATATACGCATTGAGTCTTTTAGCAATTGTTTCTATTTTTAACATTTTACTTCTACGCAACCAAGATTTCGTGATGAAAGCACTACTTTGATTAAATTCTAAAAACTAAGACAAAAGCTACACCATGTTCTAACTTAGTTTTGCATTGTACTTTTTTGCACTAACAATGCAGTGTTGTTTGGCCAGCGTGCAACAAAAAGGCGAGGTTGCAAAGGAGCGAAGTTCAAAGAACGTTCTTGACAAAGGAGCGACGTTCCGAGAACGTTCTTGACAATTCCAGTCACGCTAGGACAACCAAAACAATGTTCTGTTTGCGCCAAGTTTGCTCAAAATAAGGGCAACACGCTTTGTTCTTTGCTTTTATTCACACAACTATTTCGACAAGAAATAAAGAATGCAGTATTTTTCGATCATATGTACTTGTGCGTACTTGAAAAAATGACCATGCTACGCGCCTGAATTCACGCGCTAAATGTCGAACCTTGGTACATTGCTTTGGCGGTTCTATAACCCTTGGAAGGAATAAGTAATGTCTCTTCTGTGATTCTGTGAAATAAAATTCTGGGGTAAACTAAACGTGGAGTTTTGAGAGAGCCAAATGTAAATGCCATTCGCAAACAAACCATGACCGTCTGATCTTTGCCGAAATCGTAACATTCAGACACGACATTAAAAAGTAACACATTAGTGATTTTCAACTAATTGTTTATCAGAAAATAACCTAATTATACGAAGCAATTACAATCGTGACCTGCCGGAAACAACAAGGTTTTTCTGCCAGTGCATTTTTTAATATAAAGCATTCGTGGGTTTTAGAAATTTTTGTAATATTGCATGTAGACAGGATGACAACGATCGCACACCTTTTCCTGATTGTTCTTAAACAATATTTACAGTGAGGCCTTCCAAGGGTTCTTGACGACAAGCGACATCGCTCCAAAATTGCAAAAAATGTTGCCACAATCTTGTTCTAGAACGCCAACAGCCGACAGAACCTGACGGGAAAAAAAGCGACAATCCATTTTTAACTTCGACAAAGCGACATCTTTTCACTTTGTTATTTCGACAGCGACATGACCGACCAGGCCAGCATGACTATAAATCTTCTCTTCTGTTGGTGTCGCTACATGTA
This sequence comes from Montipora foliosa, assembly GCF_036669935.1. Lineage (NCBI taxonomy): Eukaryota > Metazoa > Cnidaria > Anthozoa > Scleractinia > Acroporidae > Montipora > Montipora foliosa. The sequence goes on from NW_027179769.1 coordinate 247,150, forward strand.
TATTTCTTGTGCAAATTAAGATATATTAAACAAACCATCATTCAACACTTGACACACTTGTTATGCAGTAAGCGTCTTAAGTCTCTTATTTCCTTTTTTGGTACAAAAGTCGACACGTAGTCACGTCAGTCATGATTCTCTGTAACTCTATGACTTTTATCACGTCTGTGCCGCTTTTCTTGCTCTTTTTGCAAAAGTCGGGGGCACCCAACGAATCTGTTCCTCACATTATCTGTTCCCCAGAAGAATCTTGCTGGCTGGCAAAAATACAGGTGTTTCGATGAGCTGGCTGGGAAATTTTGTTATTGATAGAGGTTTTGCCTGGGAATTACTGACTTTTTCTTGCATTTCAACCCGAGCTGGCGGTAGAAACTCTGAAGACTGAGGACGACTAAAAAAAAAAAAAAAAAAAAAAAGAACCGACGGCTGGTCAGAATGATTGCGCTTGCGGAAAAACCTGTTTTGTCCCGGTTTTGTCGCTTTTGTTCGGTCGTTTTTGATCGAGGGATTTGAAAGCGCGCGGAATTCCTGGCTGGGAAATAAATTTGATCATGCAGCTGGCTGGGAAACCAACCAATTTTATCTAACTGGCTGGGAAATTTCTTGTGTGTCTTGCTGGGAAAAAGGAACATATAATGTTTTCCCAGCAATACTGAAAAACAACTGAAAATGCCTTAATAACATTTATTTTCATTAACTGGGGTATAATAATACATTTTACAACAAATTGGTCGTTGGGTGCCCCTTAAAAGTGGAATACGTGAAATGGGAAACCATAACAAAAATCGCACAGCAGTCACAGCATTCTCAAAAAAAGCAAAAAGAAGGACAAAGGGAGCCACGAGGGGAATGAAAGGAAAGGTAAGTTGTCTGACACTGTTTACCAGTAATTACGGACTAATAATTACTAAAGAGGGTTTTGACAGCCTTCGCTTGCATTTAAAGTGTCCAGCAATGACAGCAATTAATAATTAATAATGCGAGGGCTTAATTGTTGTTTGATTTTTACGTATTTCGATAAACACTTCCGTATTTCGTTTTCACATCATTCTCAAAAAAAGCAAAAAGAAGGACAAAAAGAGCTGCAAGGGTAAAGAAAGGAAAGGTAAGGTCAATAAGATCACCAAAACCGTTCAAAAGTCTATCTCTGGCTTTCTCAGTAATGGTGATCTCAGAGTAGTGGTTGATCTTCTATAAAAAGAAGGAAGTTTTTACTCTTTAAATTAAACAAACTGATTACAGGCCGCAAAAATTAAGCACGTTTAGCCAACATTTGTATTCTAGCGAAAAAGCGACAGCGACAATTGTATTGCAGCGAAAAAACGACAGCGATATTTGTCTCTAGCCAAATAGGCGACACGTGGGCTGGAAAATGAGCGACATCAGAAGCCGCTTTGGAAGGCCTCTAGAGTGGCCCCTAGAATTAAAGAAAAATTCACCACTCAAGGATGAGCGCTTGTTGGCAGTTTAAGTATGGAATAATTTGTTTAATCAGAGATATTCGTGTGGTTAATAACTGTTGTTTGTAAAAAAAAGATTGTTTTCAAGTTCGAATCTTGAAGGTATCACACTGCATGAAAAGTTGTGTTTACTACATCATAGTAATCAAAGTTATTCTCACCTTAATATCTTTTGTAGAGAGTGAATGTTGCCTTCCGAGGCTTTCTTACCAAGGCTTTAAAAGTGAAAACGAATGTACTCGATCAAACGTCCCGTCTCTGATACCGTATTGTGACGTAAGTGGCCAAAGTACCGGAATATTCTTGTTTCATTCGAAGCACGTCACACGGCTACCTGTAGCTTTTCTGAATTTGTGGGCGGCAGCTGTGGCTCCATTTCTGGGAATCCAGCAAATTTCCAGTGTTACGATAGAAAAGCTGCGGTCAGTCGGTAAAACGTCGACTGCGGACCCCAGACTGCGGACCGGGTATAAAAAGAAGACTAGGTATAAAACGCGGACTGCGGATTTCATCAATTACTTTCGTGTCTTACCTCTGACAAATACAACATGCAAACGTTTTTGCAATTTCAACTAAAACCTTCAGTGAGCTATTGATCGTCGTTTTGAGACGCCAACAAAAAATATCCAGTTTAACGCTATGGTTGATAATTATGGCGCGAAACATTTTTCCACCATTCTCACGTCGGACTTCAATTCATGTCGTCAGCCTAGCGATATTTCGTTGCTCTCCGCCTTTTTCACAGTGTGTTTTGTATTCAAATATTAACGTTGAAAGCCGACGTTTCGGCGTCATCATGACACCATTCTCAACGCAAAGTGAGTAAGTAATGCGAAGATTTGATTTCTATAGTCTCTACAAATTAGCATAATAACAAAGGATCACAGGTGAATACCTTTGTGCAAATCGACTCCATTTGCACGTTTAGAGATGATATTCCTAGTAAAATGTGTCATGATAATGTATATATATGATTAGTACTTTGACCACTCTTGTAATTTAGCTGTTAAGCTATAAAAAGAGGAATTAAACTGATTATTATTATTAACTATCATCAACTATCACCAACTATCGTGCCAGCTGACCCCATCGCACCACATCGGCCATTCTTACTTCCGATTGAAGATTTTATGGTTTGCAAGCTAACCAATGAAAACAAATTGAGTTTCCTATGTCTCCAGGGCCCTTCGTTTTCTCGTGCGAAAGCCCTGCCGGCTTAGAGAAACGATGGGATCTGGGAACGAGAATGAAGTGCAACATTATTGTTTTTGTTTATTAAGCCATTCTTCTGGAGGGGAGCCCATTGCTAAATCGTAAAAGTAACCTCGTCTACTACTGTGCCACCGTTTTGTACCATAACTTGTGGACGCACGATCCGTCTCAGAGTTCTTTTTACGTTTCTTATAGGAAAATTCAAGAGAAAAAGTGATCAATTTACCATTACAAACATTGCGCGCTTAGAACGTCGTTCGCAGTCTCTCTGCCTTACCGTAGGGAGGGACCCTGGCAAAAAAAAGTGGCAACGCTGTGTTAAGGTGTTTCTAAGTTCGAGAATTAACTTGTACACAATCAAATTGGTATGATATAGATAGATAATAAAGAAATCACTGTTGCTTGCTTAACTTGTGGTCAAAACTTGGTCATTGTTCCTTTTTTTTTTCAGATCTAGAGTACAGCCAAAAAAGAAGTAAAATGCGTGCTGCACAATGATATTTCTCTTGAAACCAATAATATATCATTGTTTTGTGGTGTTGCCACAGCCGTAATTACCGTTTCAACTGCATATAAACCACTTTCAGAGATGGCGACCACCTTTGCATTCTATTGTATTATGTTAATTAGATCTACTGCCCTCATTTTGAAATAAATATTCTGTTGAAATTTGCTCGTCGTAGGGAGGCCAGAAAGGCTTATTAGCATTAAAACAAGGGAATATTTTATTTGTAGGGATGCATGGATGGCGCAGTGGTGAGAGCACTCGCCTCCCACTAATCTGGCCCGCGTTCGATTCCCAGACTCGGCGTCATATGTGGGTTGAGTTTATTGATTCTCTACACTGCACCGTTTTCTCCGGGAACTCCGGTTTCCCCTCTCCTCAAAAACCAACATTTGACTTGATTTGCGTTCATTTTGAATTGCAGTTTAGAGTGTCCCCAATCAGTGCTTCAGCGCTAGCACAACTAGACAATTAAATAAAGTTCCTTTCCTTTCCTTTAGTCGCCATTATGAAAGAGGTCTATAAAAGAGCTTTTCCAACGTTCACGGCAACGTCAGTGCAATGTGAGACCCATGTCACGGTGGCTACAGGTGCAGCACGCACTTAAAAACTTTTTTCCGCCCTTTACGAAATAACCACTTAAAATTGCCAAATTTAGGGTCTTGACCGCAACGTTGTCATTTCAATCTCCATTTAACAGATAAATTCCTTGTTGCAGTGCGTCTGTGCAGTGACAGATCACATATGACGTCAAAATGTGGAAAGAACAAAAAATGTGACACACTCGGCTGTCGCCTCATGTGCCACCTTTTTGTTGTTACCACATCTTTGCGTCTTCTGTGATGTATCACTGAACAGACGCACGCGGTGACAACATGGAATGTATTTGGTCTGTATAATAAGGAATTAAAAGTTCTTGATGATGACGTCAGTTGTGTCTGCCCTCTGATAGATCACAGGTGACAACCTATCAAAATGAGTGCATTATTGAACTTATTATATACGGGGTTATATATCATCCGCGAAGCTCTTGGCGGAGTCAGCCGAGAGGAGACAAGGAAACCATGGACAAAAACGGGGTTGGTGAATCTTTCACCAGTTTCGATTATGTCCATTAATTCTTCGTTCTGTCACGACTGACTGCTTCCGGGTGTCGGAAGTTGAAGCTACAGAAAGGAGTTGTGGGTATATAGGAGACTAAATGGTGTTTGAAGCCTATTCATTGCCACTTTTTACTCTTGTTTCGGAGAAACGTTCTAAAATAATAGAACCCAAGGGACACAAGTTTTGAGCTAAATGCAATGTTGTTTAATGACCTCTTTCCTCTTATCATTTAACAAGCCATCTCAGTTTAGTTTTTTTGAACTTCTAAACTAAGCTACAATCACAAGACTGCAATCCAGCTGGTGCAGTTGCGTTTAAAGGAACGACTGGCTTCAACGAACTCCAATGGCGGTAGCGTGGTATGTGCTCCAACGATCACTGGAGGTGTAACAGCCACAGCCACCGAAGTGCAACTCCGTCAGAAAGAAGAATTGATTGGGCATCGTGCGAGGGGGGCTGTCAATGGGTAACGCGGCTTTACGCCAGTCGACAGCGACTCCTTGTTTTTCGTAAACTAGGTTGGTGCTGTGGTAACGTGACGGTGGTTGTTGCTCATGGTTTGGCATGAAGGCAAATAAGCTGTTTGGGTTGCCGTCGCAGTTTCGAAAACTGACGGGGCGATTGTTGGAAGTGAAGCCTTGGATTGTGTTTCTTTGGGCTGCCAATGATCGTGGAATGATGCCCAATAAGATGTAATCGCGCATGAAGTAATTCTTCGGCTTGGTATAATCGGAGAAACCATTCACTCTGACGCCGAAGTCGACATTTTTCCAGTTATCAAGTGGCTTGATAAGAGTGTAGTACTCCGTTCTCTGTTGACGGCGCATCAACTTGAGCAAGACCTTCTTCTTGTCAGTGAACAAAGCGTCGACAATTCCTTGAGCGTTTTGCATACGAGTAAAGTGGCGAGGTAAGAATGTGAAGCCGCCGCCTTCCAATGCCATCTCACAGTAAACATCGATACCCTCAGTATTGCCTTCCAGATAAATGGTGTATACACCACTCACAGCTTTCGCGTTCTGAGCTTTTATCTCTCTGCAGCTCGACCATGAATACTAATAAACAAACAAATGAAAAATTCTATTGAACTGAGCTTATGTTCGTGTTTTCGAGTTCCACCAATCTGTCCCCATTTGTTCAAAAGGTGGATAACGCCAACTACTGGATAAATCACTATCCATTGGATAGCGCAATTGATTTCACTACTACTTGTCCACGGGATAGTGATATATCCGGCGGACAGCGCTATCCATCGTTTGAACAACTAGGCCTGGTGTTAAAAGGGAGTTTAAGAAACGACGACGGCTACAGCAACGACAAAGCTAAAATGCAGTGATATTCTTGGTTAAAAGAACCAAAATGATCGTGCGGCACGCATTTTTGAACAATGCTCTCCCGTATTCGTCAAAACTACTTAGTGAAATGACCAAATTTAAGGTTTTGAGGACAACGTGGACAAACTACCCTGTATCTTTCAGTCTCATGAAATGTTTTTCTTCAAATCCGTACCAATCCAGTTTTAGGACATTTTGTCCATATTGAATAAAATTGCACTTCCACTCGGTTACCATTATAATAAATTTCAAACCGATATATCGCACTCATCTCTTCGCGATTCGTGCGATATATCGGTTTTTCACGTGAAATTTAGCGTGGAAATCCCTCGTCAGGTGGTGAATTTTCCTATAATATAACAAGATGGAATAATCATTAAATACTTAGAATAACTCAAACTTATATTTTGAAGTGTCGTTTTTTCAAAAGAGAGCTTTAGATTCTAGGACGAGAACGAGTACGTACAAAAACGAGTACGTACGAAATTTGACTGCCCGTGTTAGCGAAAATGCTTAGAGAATTTATGACCTGGAAGATTAATCTTACTCTTTGTCAGCAGTATAGGTTGCTCAGTTATTCTTATTGCTGGTAACTGAGCCTTTTTGCTGATCAAAAAATGCAAAACTGCTACTGTGTTGTTGACTTATCTTGACACGACAACATTTTTGCAAAACCTCGTACTGAAACATGACGACGGTATCTCGCCCAAATGACGCTGGTTTGCGCGCGCTCACTGTTGTTCTATGAGAAAATCTCGTACTCGTAGTCGTTCTCGTCTTAGAATCTAAAGCTCTCTTTTCACTCCCCAAACGTCACCCCAACCTCGTTGCAAGGGAGTTCAGAAACGATAAAATGATCTATGAAATGGATCATATAATGAACTGCGGATATGTATTTTTTGCAATTGCGTAAAGAAGCCTGAAAAATTCAGGACTTCCACGGGCTTTGAACCCGTGACCTCGCGATAACGGTACGACGTCAGTGACTTCATAGCTCAGTTGGTTATAGCGTCGCACCGGTATCGCGAGGTCACGGGTTCAAATCCCGTTGAAGTCCTGAATTTTTCAGGCTTCTTTACGCAATTGCAAAAATTGCGGTCATAACTGCGACGATCATAGCCTCACTTGAAGTTAGGAAAATCACACTCTGTCTAAAAGGACAAGAATTCTCTACTTACAACACACCCAACCACGGCTAGTTCTATGAGAATACTCAAAAGCTTCATATTTTTTCCCTGAAAAACTGTAAAAAATGCATATCAAGTAAGTTATAGAGTGGAATCGAGGTTAAAGAGTGTAATCGGTAGTTGCTGTAGAAACAGCGATGAAGTAATTTTGTCAAATATGTAATAAATAAAATCAAAGGTAACCATTAGTAAACCCGTTGATACCTTACCTAAATCTACATATGCATGTTTCAGTACCTGACAAAGTCCATGCGAAGCCCGTGTACAAGTTTAATTTGTTGAAACTTTAACCCAGCTGATAAATAGCCTTCAGGAAAGAAAGGCAAAAATTTGCGGCTGATGTATGTTACCCGCGTTCGCTTCGAATGAAAAGCTTTTTCCCGCCAAAATCCGCACTGGAACCAACGAAAACTATGACAATTTTTTTAAAAAATTAAAGAATTTAAAAAAAAATTAAATTTAAAAAAAGTAAAAATAAATTTACACAAATTAAAAAAAATAATAAAAAAACCTTTAAAGAAATTTAAAAAAAATTAAAAAAAATTAAAAACTAAACTAGTGAGCAGCACTCTGTGAACTATTTACACAATGAGGTTGAGTGGTCAAGCAAAAAATTGAAAATCTAAACATTTATCGCAAATCATAATGCTCACAAACACAAACGCGAAGGAAATGGTTAATAAATATGAAGTTTTTACTATCTGAATGATTTTGGGTTAGATTAAAGCGATATATTGTTGAAAATCTTTGTGTTAATGAGTAATGTAAACAATCTTCGCACTAGTAAGTGGTAGCAATAAATTGGGTTAATCAGGAACCACTCAAAGAAATATCGTTGGCTTCCCAAATAAACTTCATTTGCAAAAGAATGGCAAAAAATTTTCTTCTGTCGTTAAAAATTAGGGCTACCTATGAATCATTTGCCAGAACATTTCTGTCATCTTTATGAAAACTGCTCGGGTATCAAATTTCAACCAACGTGTGCAAATTAGTTAATATTTACTCAACAAGATGAATCCACAAAGGCAGAAAAATCTAACAAAAACCTTTTCCAGCCAAAACTTTTATTGAAACAAACAACATATTTACTATTAGAGGCAAAAAAACACCTTCCTATTTCATTCCGTGCGTGCAAACAAGCAACACACTCAACCATGATACGCAACTAAATAAATTTCTCATCGGAGGTTAGGATCAAACCCTTTTCTAAAGAACCTTGTCCTTGAAAAATGGACAACAAGCTTTCCTTCAAACCAACGAGAAATGAAATCAAATCCAACAAATCGATCTGTCTAGTATGGAGTGTGTGATTCACGGATTTAATATCGCTATGACTTCTTAGTCTTCTTACATTTTTTAAATTGATCTTTTCTTTAATCTTTAATACATACAGTTGTTGACATTAAATTTTAATAAATAAATAAATAAATAAATAAATAAATTTATTTACTTATTTTATTTCTGGCGAAAAGTAAATTTAAGCCAGACCGTGCCTCGAGCCGTGTGTGACGCAATGCTAATTAAATCTCTCTCAGGCTATTAGCCAGTATCAAGAATACTATTTGGTTGTCTCTTGGGACTTACGATGGTCCAAAGAGAAACTGGAAACAACGCTTATGCAAAAGTTTGGAGGTAAAAGCAGAGAGCATTATGGTATTCTTGCACGAATGACGTTGTCATGATAGCCTGCAAACAGGCTCTTCCGTTGAAAATGGCGCCCTGTCGAAATATAGGGGCTTGGTGACTGGTGCAGGCCAACCCGTTCTCGCCCTTGAATAGGCCATTTTCGAGTTCCTGTCTGCCTCCTCTTCAAAGCGAGTCTAAGTGCGAAGTTTTTGTGGTGGTAATTAGTTCTACTTTACATAAGAATGAAAACTAATTTTCACAACAAAAACTTGGACTCGCTTTGAAGAGGAGGCAGACATGAACTCGGAAATGGCCTATTCGCGATTATCCTGAATTGCTAATTCGCTTTGAATTCACTATTATCGTGAATTTAGATGACTGAGTGAAAGCTTGATGTTGATTATGGGAAAAGGTCAGATCTATATGTTTTGAAAATATAACCCAAGTGTATGGACTTTGGACTCGAGCCTGTTGATTAACCCGTCACCTAACCACTCGACCACTACACCGCTAGCTGCTCAGGGACAATATTTTAAACAATATTTGATGATGCTGTATTATCACTCGCCAACAAATAAATAACATTATACACTACAAAAGGTCGGTTTCCAAACTTCACGACAAAGCTAAACATTTTAAAATCAAAGGTTAGGCCTAAATTATTAATCTACCTTAGGCCTAATTACTCTTCAACAGCGATATTCTATGGTAGCCTTTTCAGGATAATCGCAAATTCATGGGCGAGAACGTGTTGTGCAGGCAAGCTATTTCTAGTGTATCTCGAACTACGAGGGGGATCTGAGCCAATCAAACCTGGAGGAATACTTGACTTCGGGATGCATGGAAAAAGTAATAAGCATACGTTTAGCAGTTAATTTTGTTGGTCATATTTCCAATGTGGGAAGAATTTTGATAAGCGAACAGGACGGACGTAACTATCCTGCTCAACTCGTGTGATCATAAAACCAAATTTTCATGTTTCACTCTCCCACCGACGCAGCACCACAGTTTTTTTAGAAACTAGAAACTTGTTAACAGAACCTTGCTTTTCTTCGATTCCTTTGGGGCAAATTGAGGTGGGAGACGTAGAATTTTTAAATTTCAATTTCTCTGAGGTTCCTCGACTCATAACCATTACAATTTATTTTTCTCAAATTTAATTGTTGCATTAACTGCTTTATTTTCACTAATTATTGTCTAGGGTTGTAATCGGACAATGAAATCGAAAGGTTGGCTATAATCGGAGTTACATCAGCCAATCATATTAAGTGCACTCAGCTTAATCCACCAATCCCAGAATTTATCACAATTACCATAGCAACAACTAGTACTACATACCCAACCAAACTGCGGATTTTCCAAAGTGGACGAATTTGTATCATTAGACAGTGAACAAGGAATGCATTTGTTTTCTCAGAAATTGTAATGGTTATGCTTAACTGGTAACAGGACTTCGTGTCATCCAATTCGGTCTGTAATCATACTCGTGACTAAACAAATCCGACTCCCGCTACGCGGATTTTGTTAATCAATCTTATGATTGCTCAGTCCTATTACCTTTAACAGGGCACGTACTGACAATTCCGTGTTTGTACGCTTACACAGGAGTAAAGAGGATAATTTCTGGAACGACATTTTGTGTGCTGAACACGATTGGTGGGGCAGGTTTCTCCAATCAAGTAGCTCTGTCTTATATGGTCGGTAAAGAAACCAGCTGGACATCACACGCAGAACAATTGTATTTTACAATTAATCCCGTTGTCTCGTAAAGCGAATACACTGATTAAGAAAGCCAAAACCAACCTCCTCCACTCTTGTATTCAGTGCTGGTGCACGTAACATCTGCACGAACTTGACTACCCGATATTATAATTAGGGCTTACCGGTAATTGAAATAGGCGTTCAAACCGGGCACCCTCCCTTGGCTTTGCAATTTGTAATATGTGACCATTGAAAGGTAAAGCCACCTATTTTCCTCAATTAAATGAACTAAAAAACCGTTACAATTATAGTTGCCATCTTGGCTCGCCAGAAGGCCTGCATTCTTAGGCAAAAACCTTGAAACACTTTGAACACTTTCGCACCGTTTTGGTCCCCCTCCCTTTTTCAATGTTGTTGTAGCCAGTCAAACAGTAAAATGTCATCTCAACACTATCCAGGGAAAAGGGGTGTTTCAAGAATTTTTGGCGAGGATTGTAGCTAAAGTCCTAGCATGTTACGCCGCTGGGCTCAAATTTAGCGACCAAATGGTCGCACATACGACTAAATTTCTGATTGTGCGCCTAAAAAATCATGTCTGATAGCACTTGTGCGGCTTAAAAGCTCAAATACAGCGCGACTGAATTGCCTCTCTGCTTTCTCACCTGACTATTCTTTCGAACTCCGAGTTGTACGTCACGAAACAAAAACTGAAAGTATCTCTCACGAGTGAGAAGACATCGCTCACGAGTGAGAAATCCTTTCAGCATGAGAAGATAAAATTCGTATTCCCAAGAGGCCATGTAATGTTCTGTTTATTATATAGATATTGAGGAAATGTCTAGATTTTAAACAACTTGTTTTACTCATTTTCGAAATGCCGCTAAAACACGCATGTTGTGTAATATGAAGCACGATATGGAAGTTATGAAAAGCAAATCATGATAATGTAAAATCTTGGAATAAAAATGTTAATGTAGTAGAGAAGAATTATATTAAAGGACAAAAGTATCTTACAATGAAGAGGAAGCTCGCGTTTTATTGGCTAATCGTGTTCGTTATCATGACGACACCTATATTCTCTTATGTAAAAGATAAAAATGATATGTTCACTGCCCGCGATGAAGATATGATTTTTTAGTAAAAGGAGAAATCCTGGTATTTCATCAGTATCTATATAATAGAAAGATATACATACCAAAATCTGGCCCTAAATAATAAAGTTGCATTATTTTTCTTTCATCGTTGTGTGTTTATTTTTCGTTAGTTTTCTCAACAAATTCCCCCAACACCAGTGAAGGTTCATTTTTCCTTTTGATGTTTCATTCCATCCCATACTCTTTTGTTTTGTTAAAACTCCGCTGACACATGCAAATGAAGACTACGAATAAAGCACACGCTTATTGCGCATGTTAAAGGTTTGTGACAGTGGAAGGTCAAGAGAGGGTCAACAATATGCGCCTTTTTCTTCAAGGTAAGAAAAGTGTTCTTGAAAAGTGAATTATATCCCAGTTAAGTAACCGCGCTTGCATTGTCTTGTATTCAATAATTTTCTTATGAAAAGCCAGTCTTCACATTCTCCAAAAGCGAGTAAATCTGCCTGGAATGATACTGCATCCGATCACTATATCAGTCCGCGATAAAGCTAAAGAGGATGATCCAACGATCAAGAAAAGAAAAATATACAAATTTCAAAGAGCGGGGTGAAACGAATTCGACTGAGTGGCTGGAGTGGGATCGAGAGAAGGAATTTACACTGTATGCGCTGCAGATACTGTAAAGCTGTCCCCAAGCATTCATCTTCATCCTTAGTCAATGGTTTCCTGCTAGCAGAGGTCTCTTTTCTTTTGTGTGCACTGGGCGGACAAGTACGGGAAGAGAGACTTCTGCTATGGGTCGAGACCATGTGCGCCGGTTACTTAGCGACCAAATCCTCACAACATGCGTCATGTTGTGTAGGCTCACTTAACAACAGCGGAATTACTGTAAAGGAATGCGCGAGACATAGCGGCATACGACAACGATGTCAAACGCGCAGGTTTCATTTGCCATTTGCGACAGCATAAAGTCTGATCTTGGTGACCTGATCATGATGGAATCATTGAAGTACGTGTCTATTATCAATTATGAAGTTGTGTATCTATTCCGGTTTTCAAGTATATTTTCTTTGGTTGCAAGTGTACATTGAAAAGGAAATATCTGATGAAAACTTTTCTGTTATTTCGAATGCACTTTAACATGATCATAACATGTAATAATAATTTGTTGTTGAAATTGAGAAGTGAAGTTGATTTAAAAGCCACACGAATTTTATCGCTGTCTAAAAGGAAAAGTCAGCCTTACTAGTTAAAACAACAAACACGGTATTAAAATAAATTAAAAAAGCCGAAGATGACGTATTTATGTCTTAAGTTCTGCTTTTCTGTTGGAACAGTTTCTCCCAGTATTTTAAGTTGTGCTCCTAACATTTTCTGCTGTGCGCCTAAAACTTTTGCAAAGCGTGTAGAAATGTACACTTGGTAGCACCAGTGCTCCCAAAGCCCAAAATAGTGCCAGTTCTACATGGAGGGATGCTACATTTTCCAATTTTATGGTAACCTTTCGTAGACAGTGAAACTACAAAAGATGCAACGATAAGAAACTTCAACGATCGTAAGAAATGTGCTTAAAATAGATTAACTTGTACGAGTCAAACGAAATTTGACCTTGCAATGAACTGAAAAAGAGTTATAATTAATCATGTTTGAAGCAAGCGAGCGATGGAAAAATTAATATAAATCAGCTGTAGTTCGATGTTCACAGGTGGGGCGATTCCTATGCACAAAGAAATTAACTTTAATTGTTTTTTTTTTTTTTTGTGCACTGTTTAATAATATTCATGAAAAAAAAATTCGATTCGCTTTCAGTTTTAATTGTTGACTCGCACCGCGCTTGATAGCGAATGCAGTATTAAAGCGACTTACAAACTGAACGTTTCAAAGAGAAATATTCTTATTTTAATTCTATTTCCAAACCGTGCTAAGTCTCCAAAGAGGGATTGGCTTGCAACAGAGGGCGTGCTAAATCTCGCAAGTGGTATTGGCTTTTACGACAGTGGGCGTGCTCAATCTCCCAAGGGAGGCGATCTATACACAAATCTACTCGGGAAAGGGTTGACTTCTAGGCCAAGTATGGGAGATAGAGGATTTTCTTGAGGAACTCCTTCTCCGGTAAATGAAATGACGAGATCTTAATTAATCTTATTAAGCTGAACACAGCTGCTCTACTGATAGGGGAGGCAGTTATACAAACTAAATTGGAGCAAATCAAAGCAGCTGAAATCAAAAATATTTTGTTTTGCGGTGAGACGCGGGGAAAAATGGAATCCCGGGAGAAAAACCTCTGTGGGCAAAGTAGTACCCCGGAAACCCACATATGACGATGATTTCTAGAATTGAACCCTGGCCGCAATGTTGGCGGACGAGTTCGCCCTCCATCGCACCAACCCTGTTCTCCAGTTGGAATGACTGACTTAGCAATATAAGAGGGAAATGCATATGACAGAAGCGCGTAGCGCTTGAAAAAAGTGCCAAACTTCACAGCTTTTTCATCTAACGTTAAACTCACCTCACTGACTATTAAGGATGACTGCCTTTGCAAAATGTGTTCACCAAAGTGTGTATTCCAGCTGTCTACTACCTTAAATTAAATTTAAAAAGCTTGGTATGTCTTTAATTAAACACCGTATTTGTGTTTTGGGTGATTAAAAACCATTTGTCTGCCAAGGTATGTCAATTAAATAAGAGGGGCTAGGACGCACTTTTATCATCAGTTTTGTTAATTTTCTTCCTTTACAACTGTTTTTTCCGCGTTCAAAGGTAAACCGATTTTAGCTTTAAGTTGTGTAAAAACATGTGAAAAATATCTATCTCACTTCCTTTATTTCTGTTTAAATTTGGCTTTATACTGTTTATTACCTTTGGTTGTGTCAAATTTCCCCTTTAATTTCGTTCAACAGAAATTTTAAGCAATTTAATTCAGCCTATAATTATTTACCTTGCATAAAATGAATTTATTCAATTTAATTTCTTCATTTTATTCTGTTTATTTTTTGCTTTGCTTTGCCAACTGAAAATCCACTATTCACCACAAATTCATTGAATTAATACAAATACGTCTGTTTAATGCAAATAATGCCTCGTTCGCTTTTCCACTCGCTCGAAAGACCCCTCTATTTCACTACTACTTTGTAAATTAAAAGCAATCACCAGGTTGCTAATTGTTCACAAAATGTTTCTTATTCATGAAACTTCTCTCGTTCGTGAAAAAAATTGTGTAATCATCTGATTGGTTTAAAAGCCAGGTATTGATTACAAAACACGTAAAAGTGATTAATATTTTATGACCCATGTATCGAAATTAAGGTATTTTTCCCTTGCCTCTCTCTCCGAAACAAAGGCGGTGACCCGCTATTTTCTTTTTAATATTTATGTCCTAACTTCAGGCGAGAAGTAAAACAAATTTCACCCTGGGAATATTTTCGCGCGAACGTCCTTAAAGCTTCAAGCTTTTATTTTATTATAGCTTGGTTCCCTTGGTGTATTTAACACAGTATATGATTTTTTTTGCAATGAAATCGTTTGCGCAATTCAAGAAACTTCGTACATTAGAAAAAGCAATTTAGAGAGTGATAAAATCACAAACGACCGTATGCAATAGACCAACTGGAGACTTGCACTCTCTCCAGTTGCTCCTCAACTGGAGACTTGCACTCTCTCCAGTTGCTCCTCAACTGGAGACTTGCACTCTGATATTCCATTTTTTGTCACAATTCCGTTAATTTGGATGAATCAAGATGAAACCAAGATAGCTAGCACAATAAAATAAACGCCGTTTTTTAGCTTTCTTTGGAAGTGTTTTTGAACAAGGTACTTAATTCTTTATTATATGCACTTTAAAAGCTTTTGAAACGATTTTTCAATCCTCGCTAATTTTTGTTAATTTTTTTTTTTTCAAACCCTGAAGCCACGTTGTGACACAGATTTTAAAGTACCCACCTAAATTTGGTGGCTGCCTTACACGGAGGACCCACCCAAATTTCGTGACATTTGTCTTAGGGGTCAAAAAAGGCGACCAAACGCGTTACTCTGCTGAGATCAATGATTTCTGTTTTACGCGTCGTAACAAAGAGGTGTGCAATTCTTCTCAGACGTACAATCCGTGTGGTTGTTTTAATTCCTAAATTTACCTTTGTTTATAATGCATCTCCGACGAATTAGCCATTTCAAAAGTAAATGCGGCCATTAATCTGCGACTCAGGAGAATCATCTCTCTTCCAAGACAATTACGGTTAATGTTAGTCAAAGATTGTCTTGTAAAAGAACGAAAGCGGCGGGGATTGGTGAAAAGGAGCGCGCTAAGAGTACGCATTCAAGATGACTTATTCTCTATGCAAAAGTGAGGTTCTCTCGGGCCAAAAAGGTAAGTGTTTTGTCTTTATTGTATAAGTAGCTTAAATAGGCAACGTGTGCATGTATTTTTGTCGGAACGTTTTCTGACTCTCGTAACAGCACTTATGGTAGAGAAAAAATTAGAATAAAATAAGATGAAAGGAAAACTGCAAACGTTTGGGGAGAAGTTATGGGCAATGTACAAATTTACTTTTTTAGCCTGGTTTTCACTAGCGACGCAATCACAAGTGCAAGCATATGTAGCCAAGTGAAAACGAACGTCAACATAACGCAAGCATAAGCGCAGGCACAAGGAAAACCCAGATAACCCCGTTTTCACGGTGAAATAACGGTTCTTATGCTTGCTGTTGTTCTTGCTCTTGTGAAAACCAGGCTTAAGGTTAATCGACTCCATTCAAAAAATCACACTGCATATTATAAAACATTACTGGCGCCTCTATAGAAAACAGACTCGTAAATGTGAA
Source organism: Montipora foliosa (assembly GCF_036669935.1). Classification (NCBI taxonomy): domain Eukaryota; kingdom Metazoa; phylum Cnidaria; class Anthozoa; order Scleractinia; family Acroporidae; genus Montipora; species Montipora foliosa. Next base: position 263,190 of record NW_027179769.1, read on the forward strand.
ATGCAATGCCATTCTCAAGAAAGAGCCATTGAAATTATTGAACTCGGTAATCCCGTATTTCAGTTAACAGTTCTGCCCGTATTGGGTTAAGGCTCAGAATATGATTGGGAATGGAAAGGGCTCTGGGGCTGTTAAATGAGACTGAGTAGTGACGAGGAACGGAGTACCAAAGCATTGCCGACAGATAGACAAACTGTAAGGAAGCTGCAGATGTCCTTCGAAGGAAAACGATTATCTAGAACATTGGTTCAAATAATATTACTACGGACCGAGCCCGGATAGGCCATCCATCCAAAAAATTAAGATGGACTAAAAAGGACTTCTAATCATTCAAAACGACATTTTAGTCATAGACTTTTAAAATCACTTAAGACGATTTGCAAGTCGACTTTACTCCGCTCCACGGAACTCCTACTAGTCAACCTAAAAGGATCATGGAGAAAATCTTTGGATTCCGGCCTCAAGGTCGGCGTTGTTTTAATTCGAGGGAATTTTTTAACGGAAACCCAGGCATCAAGGTCCACTTTTAGCGTGGTTCAAATAGCTTCCTAAATGGCATAAGACAGTTTACATCTTTAGGCCCCACTTGCAAGCAGGTAGAGTTACCCTGTTGCAATGGTTACCCAAGCAAGACGGTAAAAGAATACTGACCAACGGCAAATCGTTTAACTTATTTGACTTAGTGGCGTTGCAGAAAGCCAAATAAAAAGTTCCCGGTTCAGGGCGAGTTATCACTAGAAGAGGGTTTACAAGGCAAGTAGCGTTACCCTCGTACAAGGGTAACCCTTGCTCTCAGATAAGGTGCCGGGGTAACCCTATCTGCCTTATAAACACGCAGCCAGGAAAAAAAAAAACGTTTCAGTGCTTGGGTAATCCTAGCACCAGGGTTACCCTCCCTCTTGAAAACAGGCCCTTAAAATGGTGCAGTGCGGTCGATACCCTTCCTAACAATGGCCGTCCAACAAGACCAAACCCTATTGTTTGCAAGTTTACAAGAAGGCTGACTTGCGATACAGTTTTAGCTTCGAGGAGCAACTCTGGTTAACTTATTGCAGAGGCCTTGGGGCTCCCTCCTACTTCCATGGTTAATCGTATTTTAATCTTTCGACACCTTACGCCTAGATTGCAAGATCTTCTCCGCGCTGCGAGGGAACATCAGAATGCTTACAATTACAAGTGGTGCTGGGCCGAGGAAACCGGAATTTTCCTTCGCAAGGCAGACACATCAGGAGCGATTCGTTTTAAGTCAATTAATGATCTGAGAAATCTACGAATGCGTGAATCGTCTCAACTTCGATAAGATTGAATGAAGTATGTCAGCTAAGTGGAAATTAATCTTAAATATGTTGTTTTACTTTTAATGTGAAAGGTAGGACAGGTAGGAGAAAACCGACTGTAGTAGGAGCATCAAACAATGATTTAAAGGAATTGCCATATTACGGCTACACTGGAAATTTAGCGGAAATCCACGGTCAGTTTAATAATTCTTTTTCATCACCTTACAAAACTAAACGAGACTTAAACAAGCTTTCTGGTTTATACGACTTAGATTTGTTTTCCTTAAATACAGCCTTAAGTGATAACATCAACTCGGATAATCAATTTCCCTGCAGAGTAAACGGTCGATTTTACTCTCCAAACACTTCCGTATTAAATAAGAACTAAAATATCTTTAGCTGACTCTACTTTTTGTGTTTTTCACAATAACATGGTTAGTTTGAATCGTAACCTAGAAAATCTTCAGACTCATCTTTCACAAGAACTAAATTTTCATTTCAATATTATAGAAATTTCGGAAACAAAAATTCACA
>NW_027179770.1:0-5000 GCF_036669935.1 Montipora foliosa
GAAGTCAAGGCTCATTAATTTGATGGTGTTAATCTAGATTTAGAGCTGGTCCATTGCAACCATTCATGAGTTTCCTCATGCTTGCGGATTTCTAGCGCTTCAATGATTTTACGCGTGCGGATGTCGTGGATGTTCCTGTGGAGGATTCCCCAAGAGATATCTTGCATAGATGTTTTGTTATGGTTGATCAAATGTGAATAAACCGTCTGTTTCACCATTCGATTTCTTTTATTCTGGATCCGATAGTTCTACTTGTCGCCGATATAAACCGTTGCGCAGTGCGAGCATTTGATTTTGTATACACAGTTTTTTGTTAGCATTGGTTAGTTCTTGTTGAAGAGCCGCACGTATCACAGGGATGTGGGCAGCATTGTTTTTCTTGGGCGGCGTGAATATTCTTGATGATGAGGAGCCATTACTATAGTGTACTCTGATGTCATCTAGACCTGTCCGTTTTTAAAACTGCTTGTGTTTGCCTCTTGAGATCTTCGTTGATAAATGGCAACTTGATGTAGACTAGACCTTGTTCTTGTTCGGACGGTTGTGACTTGCATTTTCTTAGAGTGCGCTTGATTGTTGATTTTATAAATGATCTGGGGTAACCATTCTTGGTGTACAGCTTTGTGATTAATCTAAGCGAATTTTGTTGTGATCTAGGGTCAGTGGAACGCGACACTGCGCGCCTTATCTCTCCAATGAGGATCCCTCTCTTCTGTGAGAAGGGACGAGCTCTAAATCTAGATTAACACCATCAAATTAATGAGCCTTGACTTTCCACCATTGTACTAAGTTTTTTACATAAAGCAATCTTGTACTCATAATCTTCATTCACTGTCACTGACGAAGCTCTAAACGGCGAAACGTTTGAAGTATAAAACCGATTAGAAACATATATCTGCCTCAAGAAGTTATTTCCTTATTACATATATATATATATATATATATATATATATATATATTCATTCTACGGTCTATATATATTCTACGGTCTATAAAATAAGCCTGCATCATTACTTGATCCCTCTGATTAGCTGATGCCTAAGTTGGTGTTTGCCTGTGAATCGTTAGTCGATCCTTAGGTTTAAGGCTATGAAGGGTTTAAATTATGTAGTATTTTTCAAGTTTGCATAAGTTACATCTTTTAGTAGTGTTACAATACGCACGCGCTCTGCGTAGAATTTTCCAAGTGATCTTATACTCTGTTTTTGCTTTCTTTAAGCGCTATACATATTTGCTTAGCTCAGTTTGATTACTGTATTTTCTGTCCTAAAAGATTGCTTGTGGTTGGCGAACCTCGCCTTAAAGTCCGTGTCCGTGAGCCCTACATAGTGCTAAGTCCCCTCGCTAGATGTGACAGAGGCCTGGTACACAATGCTCTTTGGGAGGCACTGGTTGTCGAGTGGCACTCGAGTGTGTACCATGCTTCGTCTCTGTTTTATATATATATCATTTGTTGCATGTCTGATGATAGAGTGCTCAATAGTAGAACCAGAGCGTTACAAAATAAAATGGCAAGTCATCCCTATATATATATATAGTATGTGTGAGAAGAGCAAAAACAGCGAACTTATTCGATGGTCAAGACACTTTAATGACCCTTCGTTTTTCGGGCTTCTTCAGTGTGACAGGATTAAAAATACTTGGAATAAAAAATGTCCATGACTTAGTCTTCAGTAGGCTGAAAAAATTTGAATACAATCAAATTAACAATAAATTAACGTGTAAAAAAACAGGCACTGGGCCTCTAAGGTATTACATAATGAAATGAAGAAAAGTATAATAATGTCGTTAATTTGCTAGGACATTATTATACTTAAGAAAAAAAAACGTTTCTTTGCACTTGTTTTGATCACCATTTCATTGCTTCGTTTCTGCTTTTGACGTGCACTGCCAAGTTTAAGCAAGTAATGTTCTACGTTTCCTCTTTCACTACAGGTTCCAGACGAACTTAGTGATTTTCCTTGTGGCTTTATCCATCACAGCGTGGTGTGCGCAAGGTAAGTCAATGAAATTCAGTCTTAAATCAGGGTGGGACTAGGATAAAGCTTTCCCGTCGCGTGATACCGTTAAGCTTATGTTCCTTATTTTACCTTTTTTGAAGAACCTCTCTGTATTACATTTGGTGAAGAACAAAAGAGCTGTTTTTTGTTTGTTTTTGTTTTTTTTTTTTTTTTTGCAAATAATTAAAGCGATTGCATGAACATTTAACGACTTCCGTATTCTAGTAAATTTACATATGTTTTATTTCTTTCTGTCATGTCATCTCTTCCACCTGGAAATTTGGTTACAACAAGGGAGTAAGTAACTGTTATTGTATTCTTTATATTATTTTTTTTAATTGCTATCCTTTTTTTTTTTAAGCAGCTTATCTGCCTTATCTTGATGAAATATTTATTAAGCGATGCATAAAAATAAGTCAATGAAATTCAGTCTTAAATCAGGGTGGGACTAGGATAAAGTGCAACATGCAAATCATCATCAGGTATCAATCGACTCCGAGTGAGATTGTCGACCAAGGGGTGTCTCTTATCGGGTCTTATGCACCCGCAGTTGTCTAATCAGTCCTGTGAGGGATGAGCATAGTCGTACGCACTCGTCACATTTGTTCAGAGTAGTCATCGGCGAGGGTTCCTTTTCTTTCCTTAGGAAAGTTCACTGCGGAACACCTTCTAGACTGTAGCTAACTTCTCCATTTCTGCTTGCATTCATTATGAGGATTTATTATTTTATTTTTCTTGGTGAAAGTAAAAAAAAAAAAGGAAAGTTCGATTACCCTTGACTTGTCGAGAGTTTTGGGTACTTCGTTTTGCCGAGCACTGCTAAGTTTAAGCAAGTAATGTTATACGTTTCCTCTTTTACTACAGGTGCCAGATGAATTTAGCGATTTTTCTTGTAGCGATGTCCATCAATACATGAGAGTTAGTTTGTAAAACCATGTGCATATGTGTTATTTATGTTAACAGAGATTTAACGTCTGCCTCCTTTCTTTCTTTTTCATGTCGCTTTCCCTTCTACTTGGAATTTACCGTTTCATAAAGCGGGTAAGTAGATGATATTTTCTTTACTTCTTAGTATAAAAATATGTGTGTTTTGCAAGCAAAACAATGGCTTGGGTTTTTTTGGCCCCGTTTGTAATTCATTCAGGTCAATTGTAGCCATTTTGCTGTGATCATTCTTTATACACAAGAACAAAGTTGAGTTGCATTTTTTGGGGATTTTTTTGCAAATTTGGGAAAGTTTTGGTGCTATTACTCTTGACTTGTCGAGAGTTTTGGGTACTTCGTTTTTGACGTGCACTGCTAAGTTTGAGCAAGTAATGCCATACGTTTCCTCTTTTAGTTTAAGTTCCGGACGAATTTAGCGACTTTACTTGTATCTATGTCCATCATTAGATGAGTGTTAGTTCAGAAAACCATATGGTTATGTATTATTTGTATTAACAGAGATTTAACCTGTGCCTTATTTCTTTCTTTTTCATGTCGCCTTCTCTTTTACTGGGAATTTACGATTACAAAAAGGGGGTAAGGAGACGATACTTTGTTTTACTTCTTAGCATCAAACATTGCTTGTTAATTTATATCTCCAGCAAAATATTTGGCCTTTTTGCGGGCAGAATAGTTTTGTATGTATATGCAGAGGAGGCTGAGTACAGAGTATAGTAGTCCGCAGAGGTTTTTAAGGTCCACCAATTTTTTACGGTCCTACTGAAGTTATTCAGGATTAGAGAGAAGCGTGGGACAAGACAGAAATAGTTTTTGCGGTGTCACTAGATCTCAGGAAGGTGTTCAACACCATCTGGCACTATCTTCTTTCACCAAAGCCGTATGCATGTAAGGTCATGGGATCTTGAGACAATGGAAAGAAAAAATTGAAAGTCGAGTCAAAATGAAAGTTGTTTTTTTTTTCTTGTTTTTTTTTTTTTTTTTTTTTTATCCCATTTTCTTTTTACATATATATTTGTAATTCATTCAGGACAATTGTCGCCATTTATTTTTTACATGCAAGTACAAAGCTAAGTGCATTTTTTGGGATTTTTTTGCAAATTTCGGGAAAGTACGAGTGCTAGTTTTTTTTCATCGATTCCTTACTATTTTTGGGAGGAATATCCCAAAGCCTAATTTGCGGTCCTATATATTCTGCTACTAGCCACAGAATCCTTCTTCAGTTCTTATGTCTCCCTTTTTTGTAGAGTGCTATCTGAATTACTATTTGTAAAAGCAATACAGCCCCTTAACCTTTGCGAAATTGGAAGTTATTATATAAAAACTTAACGCCCTGCATATATGCAGTATTTATTCAGGTAGTCAGTGTATTTATACTGCTGGAAACCGAAAAAACAGAAATGTACACAACTCAACAATTATTCCATGAGATCACATTGCATATGAGACAAGCACGAAGTAATTAATTGTGTTGTTAAATTCTGATCACTTGGACACTTGGAAACTTAGGCCTATCAATTCCGATCTTGGCAACACTTTGTGCAATCAGTTTCCATATTAGGACATACGTTATATGAGCTGATAACTGAGACAGAACGCCTATTGATTGGTTTAACACAAAATACTCCTAGATATTTTGCGATTAGCGTTACATACGAGCAACAAGGATGATGCTCGCACGTATTATGTGTTAAACAATCCAATAAGGGATTTATTATCCACTATTACTTTATTTATTTTTGGTATTTTGGCTTGTTTGAGGACTGCATTGTCTAAAAATGCTATTGATTGCATAATATACTCACAGGCCAGTGTGCACCTCAAATTTAACACAGCCTTGCTTCTAAAGAAAGTATATTTTCTTACTGAGTCCTTTTAAACTGAGGAAAGTTCCTTGCGGAACACCTTCTAGATTGTAGTTGACTTTTCCATTTTTGCTTGCAATCTTTATGTTAGCTACGATGCAAATGAGTTTCTTTTTTTTGTTTTTCTGAAAGAAAAAAAAGAAAAAGGAAACGTTTGATTGCACTTGACTTGACTATAGGTTTCGGTACTTCG
>NW_027179770.1:10000-12500 GCF_036669935.1 Montipora foliosa
ACTTGTATGTTATTTTATTTTATTTTATTTTTCTTTCACGTGATATCTTCGACTTGGAAAAGAAGTCCGTTTGTTCTCTTTTTTCATGAATTGATTTCGATTTATGGTCTCAGTCACAATGTCAGTAGCCGCGTGATACCGTTAAGTTTATTTTCCTTATTTTACCCTTTTTTGAAGAACCTCTCTGTATTACATTTGGTGAAGAACAAAAGAGCTGTTTTTTTGTTTTGTTTTTTGTTTTGTTTTGTTTTGTTTTTTTTTTGCAAATAATTAAAGCGATTGCATGAACATTTAACGACTTCCGTATTCTAGTAAATTTACATGTTTTATTTCTTTCTGTCATGTCATCTATTCCACCTGGAAATTTGGTTACAACAAGGGAGTAAGTAACTGTTATTGTATTCTTTACATTATTTTTTTTAATTGCTATCCTTTTTTTTCTTAAGCAGCTTATCTGCCTTATCTTGATGAAATATTTATTAAAGCGATGCATAAAAAGTAAAAGCCACTTTTACCATTTTCCCCATGCATTAAACTTGCTCGGATTGACTAAGGGATATTGCATGTATGTTATTAATAAGCAATCACATGATTTTTCGCATGCAATTACCCATACTTAAAAGATAGAGGTAATTACATAAGATTAAGAATTCCGTAAGCAGTGATATTGCATTGTGGCTGTTTGATGCGTCTGTTGTTCCTGCATGACTGCAACTTTCTTCAATTTTATCAATTTTTGGGCGATAATTTTTAAACCAACGTTCAGCAGAAACAGTCTTAGCCTAATTCATGGTCCCGCAAGAATGTCAGTGGCCGCCCTATTCCTTTTCATTTCTTTTTTCGTTCTTTGAAGCGGCTTATCTACATTACGTTTAGTGAAAAAGGACTTTAATTACGGGAATATTTAAACGATTGAATAAACTGAACGAAGATAAAATAAAGATATACATTAAAAAACAAAACAAAACAAAAAAAATACTCTTATGAAAACATGCATTACTCTACTTTAACGGAGGGTTCCCTTCTTTATTGTGCTATCTCCTCTTGCATTTCGAATTAACTGATACAAGTACAAAATTACAAGATAGTAAGTAGGCGTTTAGGCGTTATCTTTTTTTTTTTTTTTTTTTTTTAATCCTCTGTTCAAGTTATGATCTCAGTAAAACTCTCGGCTCCTCTTGCCGATTGTTTATTTCCCTAAACATGGAAAAGAGCCTGGCTATGATCTGCATTCACCTGACCTCGTTTGAGCTAAGATTCAAGGTGGTTTTTAATTGTTTTGCCTTTAGTTTTCAAATGTTCTCACAAATGTTTTGCACATTACTAGTGCGACTTCTTCTCTGTTACTTTACTCAAAAATTTCTCCAAATTCCACTAACAGAATCTAGTGAAGCCTACTCCGAGGCGTTGAGAGCAGATCACAAGCTCTTTGAAACAAAATTGCAAAATGACTTCCCCTCAGACAGCGAAGAACAGAATCATGCGGACTCAATCCTCACTGGGGTAAAAAATGGTGTACTGCTTTCTGAATCCGAATGGGCCCTCGTCGCCCAAAACTGTGAGGGAAATCCAATAAGCATATATTAAAACAATGACATAAAAATATTTGAAGTCGGGTCAAAATTGAATAGCAGCACGGGACATTTGTTTATAATAAGATTTTGTTTCTGACTTTAATAGCTCATATGCATTGTCTTTTGTTTTGTTTTTTTTCTTTTTTCTATTAATCAGCTTATTTGCATTAACATTAATTAAAGGCCCACGTTTACCCTAAAGGCATTGCATGCTGTGGAACAATTTTCATGTATGAATATCCCGCCAAAGTTGAAATTCTTCCAATCAGATCGTTATGATAAGAAATGCGAATTACCATAACAAAAGCATCCGCAAAAGATCGAAGAGCTAAAAACGAATAGTTGAATCAATTTTGTGTGAATCTAATGTCATTACTTATTCTAATTATTATTATTATTTTTTTTTTTTTTCAATTTCTTTCTTTGTCATGTCATCTTATCAACGTGGAATTTTTGGCTTCAACAAGTCTGTAAGTAACTGTTTTTCTTTAATATTTGCTGTCAAGAGAGTCATACTTTCTTGTTGCTGTTGATTTATGGTCACATCGATTTTTTTTACTGCAGAGTAGCCACACTAAACTTTTTCAGTTTTAAAATAGAACGCAAAATGAGGTGACGAACATGCGACTAAAGAAGCGCATAACTGACTCAAGGTTTCGCATGTATCAACTGAACATACATCTTCAGAAGTAACCGTTAGCTAAAAATGTTTGAAATATATAACAGTAATTTGAGTAGCCTATGAGGTAACACTGATAGTAACAAAAGAAAGTAATACAATACTTTATAAAGCTATACAAGAAACAATGAAAACAAAGAGAATATATACCCTGTAAATGCATATACCTAAAACACGTGTACATGTAAAACTTATTAATAAGGATACAGCTTTTCTCTGCTAACGTATTCATTTAGGGATGGCTGAA
>NW_027179770.1:17500-20000 GCF_036669935.1 Montipora foliosa
GAAAACAGTTCCTTTCCCAATTTGCTTAAAGTTGAGCAAGTCGGCAAATTTCAATTGAATTCTCATTAAATTTAAGCCACCAGACCAATTAAAGCGAGTTGACAATTACTTTCGGCTAATGAGGAGTCGCTTGCGGTTATTCAAATAGGGTTTTCCGAATCAGCGGAAGTCCTACGGAAGTGGAACTTTGCCGATTTCAAGTTTACATAAAGGAATGTATATGAATGACTAAATCAGCTGTTTAAATGAAGTCTTCTATCAATCAATTCAATCACATTGTCAGAAGCCTTATACTCACCGGCGGTGACCTTTTTGGCTCACATTTCCCATTTTAATAGAGCGGTTTTCAATTGAGTGTCGAAAGTAATTAGCCAATTAGCCAATTGCTTCGGTTTTGCACTAGTTTTGCACTACTTCACTCAGTGATTGGTTGAAACTTCTCGCGCCACTTTTTCAACCAATCAGAAGAGAAACCAAACCCAATCGTGGCTCGCGCGTGCACATTTTCCTGCGCTTTGTGTCGGCTACGTGTAATTACTTCGAGTTTTGATTGATTTACAGGATTGTCTCCGTCCTTTCTGATTGGCCAAATTAATTACTTTGGTTTTGGTTTTACGACACTCAATTGAAAACCGCTCTATTTGGGCAATAACAAAAGCATCAAAAAACAGACAGGATTCCTCCATTTCTGATAAGTTAACAAAGGCAAGTATGATCAAATAGAACATAACTGTGTGTTCCTCTCCATAAATTCTTGACCTTTTCTTGATTCCTTTGGCAACACCAGAGGTGCTAGCGGCCCCCATAAGCTGTTCATTTGCATCGAGTTTGTATCGGTCGTCTCGTTGTTTAACCCATTGACTCCCAGCAAGAGAAAATGAGGGGACAGAGAAGGAGGCTCCCGGTCCAGCCCTTGGGATATGTCATGTCCACGAAAGTTATTTTTAGACGAGCGGAAGTCTTCCGAGACGTCCGCATGCACGCCAACCTCAGTCCGATGTTTGAAAGAAAATATATATTCATCAGCCTTCCACGCGCGCCATCATTTTCTCTTTTCACTAAGAACCTGAGAGCGAGGCAAGACTACATGCGGACGTCTCAGAAGACAGACTTCCGCTAGAACAAAGACTTACGCTCGTCTAAAAATAACTTTTGTGGACATAACATATCCCGGCCAACGCCTTGAGCCTCCCTCTCTGTCCCCTCATTTTCTCTTGCTCCCAGGGGTTCCCCTTTGACGAGTAAAATCGTCTGGCTTAATGTTTGCCAAGGTTTCCTCAATTTCACTACTGACGTTCAAGCATTCGTTATCAATACTGGAAACCTCAGAAGCTCTAAAGGCAAGTAAAACTTGAGTTCCCGTAATTTGTCTTAAGAGCATAACACGATAAGGTAATGTGACTAGCCAGAGAAGTTGTCCAGTCAAGAATTGTCACTTAAGATTTGAGAGATTTTTTTCGCATTTGAGGGACCATTCTGCAACCGTAATGACATTTAAGAATTTCAGCAGTGATACTCACTTCTCCTTTTCTTTGCCTTGCAAAGTTGAGGCTCGTTTTCTGAGGCGGTCGTGTAATCTCTTGTCGCCGATGTCACAGCTTCGGTAAAGCTCTCCTTTTTCTCCAAGGAACCTTCAAATGCCTTTTCAAAAACACTAGAACCGCTCACCAGTCACGTCCTTTAAGTTCTACAGCTTTGAGAATTAGCTAGTCCTCAAATTTACTTTACTTGCAGTGTGCTGCGTTGGGTTTCCTTTGCAATAGTTTTCCTTTGCTCCTGCGTGTAGAACTCTCGACTACTGACAAATATTTATTGCTGTAAATTAATGTTTCCTTTGGCTATTTCGAAGCCATTAAATCACCATATTATATATTAGTGACTGAAAACTAAACCCAATTACTGGCAACAAAATGTCCTTGATTCTTTGTGAATTAACAAACGAGTTGCTGATACTCTGCAAAACAAAACCAGGAATCTCTTTGCCTTAAGTGACAAATCTATTCACAGAACCGAATCAATTTAAAAAGCTCGGAAGAATTGCTCTAACTTCCGCGAACTTCCTCTAAATCGGAAAACCCTAATCGGAAATACAACAAGCGTGCTATGTTTGTTATTGTATTGGCACGTGCTCTCTTTTCATTTGATCATACCCGTGAAAACACGAATCATATTTTAGTCGCTTAACGAAGTCTGCAAACAAACCACTTTCAGGAATGCTAAGCAAGACGGTGGCTGTCTTGGAAACACGGCCAATGTGTAATATGATAATTAGATATGTGTCAAATTTGCGACCTGTTACTAAAGCAACGAGACAGATCACTTTACGAATAATTAACGGTTGTTGACCAAAAAACACCCAAATTACCAATTTTTTGGCCAAACATTCATCCCAGATGATAAAATAATACATTTGAGGTAAGTATGTAAGATTTGGAGCGAGAACAAGTGAATATTTTGAGGTATAACAAAATCTGTGCGATAACTGGAGCACGAGTCCCCT
>NW_027179770.1:37500-50000 GCF_036669935.1 Montipora foliosa
AAGGGCCTGGGGCCCTAACAGCAGAGTCCATGAGCAGAGCAAATTCCCTGCAGAGATCCCCGGATTGTGGACACCGCGAACAGCGCACGGAAAAATGGAATCCATGACCCAGATGTACTTCTAAATATTGATATGAGGAAATCCGTTCGCCATGGCACAAAAACCGTCCAAGACCCAAACATCATGAAAGCGAGATTCAGAAAGAGAGTTATAATCCAAGAAGACTCTCTGCTTAAGATCATAGGAAACATAACGGATGATGGCACGATGGTCTTCTTTGTCGTTGCAGAAAGTGGCCCTGTTTCGAAAGGTCCAAATGCCATAAAGAATGGATTTCGTCAAATGGCGCGCGAGCCGAGCCCTCTTAGCACTAAGAGAGGGCCAGCGGAAGAAAAAAACCGTTAAAAGGTTTGCAACAAACTGCCTACCAAGCAACAGGGAGAGAACTGGCACAAAGTGTAGCCAGACTCTTTTGACCCTTAGACAATTTAAAAAGCAATGGTCAATGGTCTCTCGTCGCGGACAAGAGGCACAGCGACCAGATGAGATACAACCTTAATTGGAAAGGGAATCACGCACCTTGACGCCGCGGAGGATAATAAGCCAAAAGACATCGTTCTTATAGTTCTCAGTGAAGGGGTCCCGGACGAGAGACCAATGACCATCGAGGGAGAACCCTGGCCCAATGACCTGGGACCATTGACGCGGCAAGATTGGCGGGGATGAGTTGATTGAAAGTAGCTTTTGATACAAGGTTTTACAAACTAGGGCACTGTCTCCCACCCTGGATAGGGTATCAAGACAAGCCTCGTAAAAGGGAGTTGGAGAAGAAGCACTGGGAGAGGAGTTATCCCGTAAGGAAGACCATTCGGAACGCAGGGAGGACAAGCGACGCCCCAAAAAGTATTTACATAGAAAAAAACTAGAATCATCAGGGGAATTAAGCACGGAGGCCATCCCCGCCAATCCCAAAGCCTGGGCCTTTAAGACAAGATTGTCAAGATTGACACCCCCAAATTTCAATTTCAAAAAGCAAGTGTTACGACTCACCGTCTCCATTTTTGAGCCCCATAAGAAGGGCCAGATCAAGGCATTAACCTGCGCAATGACCCATTTTGGGAGAGTAAGAACTCTAGCAAGGTAAAGCAGCTTGCTCAAACCAAGTGTATTGATAATTAGGGCCTTACCGGGAAGGGATAGGGATCTCGACTTCCAGAGATTGAGGGATTTCTCCAGTTTCTCAAGTTTAGGCTGCCAATTAAAGTGCTCTGTAGGGATGGTGCCGAACACTACCCCCAAGATTTTCATTTTCTTAACCCAGGTGAGGCCCAAAGGCTCATCAGAACGAAACCTCCAGGCCCCCAGCCACATTGCTTCAGTTTTGGTGCGATTCAGTTTGGCACCGGTACCCCTTTCATAGACATTAACACAGCTGAAAAGCTTAGACAAGGATCGAAGATCCTTGAGTACAGTCGTAGTGTCATCGGCATACAAGCGAACACGTGCTTGCCGCCCTCTGGCACCAGGGAGGAGGAACCCCTCAACCCCTGGACAACGGCGAATGAGGGACGCTAATACCTCAACACAAAGGACATAAAGTAAGGGAGACAAAGGGTCCCCCTGTCGCACCCCACGCGCAAGAGAAATCCTCTGAGATAGCCAACCGTTTAAGATAATCTGCATAAAGGCGCCATTGTAAAATGTTGAGATCCACCGGCAAAACTCAGGTCCAAAACCATAAACCTGGAGAAGATGCAGGAGAAAGGAACGGTTGACACGGTCAAAGGCTTTCTCTTGGTCAAGGCTGACTAAGATTGCGGATTCATCTGTCCGTTGAATGTAGTCCAAAACATCACGCAAAAGAGTAACATTAGAAAAAATACTTCGGCCAGGAACGGAGCAAGTCTGATCAGGGTGGACAATATATTCAAGAACCTTGGAAAGACGAGAAGTGATTGCTTTAGAAAGAATCTTATAATCCACATTCAAAAGAGAGATGGGCCGCCAGTTTTTTAAGTGCTTAATATCACCACGTTTCTTAAAAATAAGCCGGGTGACGCTACCTTTCATCGAGCCGCAAAGCTCGCCATCGGAGAAACACTGGTTAGAAACACGGAGTAAAAGGGGACCCAAAGTCTCCCAAAAATGAAGATAAAATTCAACTGATAGTCCGTCAGATCCCGGTGACTTCCCGGTATTAAGACTCTTAACAGAGTTCGTTAATTCGTCAAGCGACAAGGATCTCTCGCACGAAGCGCGTTGAGGAGGAGAAAGGGACTTTTCAACAGATTCTAAACAACGCTGTTTAAAAAACGCGTCAATAGGCTCATCAGTGAAAAGATCTGAATAGAAGCGCACATGCGCACGTTCAATTTCTTCACGCGTGAACACCTCTACATCATCAGAATTAAGAATAGAAGAAACAATATTACGCTCAAAGCGTTCACGTTCAAGCTTAAAGAAAAATCGCGTGGGCCTTTCTCCCTCCTCAAGCCACTGAACTCTAGAACGGATTTTAGAACCGTCTAACTTTTCCAAGGTAAGAGCCTTAAGCTTACTTTCGAGCTCGGAAATTTCAGGACTAACTGAAGGATTACCAGAAGTAAGCTGACGTTTTAGCTTAATAATCCGGTTAACTAAAAGAACACATTCGTGCGAGAGATCCCTGCTCTTTTCCCTGGCAAAGAAAATGATATCAGAGCGGATAGAGTTTTTAAAAAAGTCCCACCAAACTTTAACCGAAGGAAAGTGTTGCAAGCAATTGGCTAAATGATTGATACAATTCGAAATATAGTCGCAAAACACATCATCATTCAAAAGTGAATTATTAAACTTCCAAATGCCAGGACCACGGAGGTTATTCCCAGTGGGCTGGAAGGAAAGACAAACAAAATCATGGTCGGAAAAAACACAAGGGTTGATTTCACAAGAAACAACAGAAGGCATGAAGTTCTTAGAAACAAAAAATTTATCTAAACGCGAACCAATTGAAAAATCCGAATTAAACCATGTGCACTGGCACACTCTCGGATGTAGCTTGCGCCAGACATCAATTAAAGAAAAGGCTGAACGCAAATCAGTAAGGCACTTAGCAGGCACAAAGTTGCCGCCAAATTTATCAAGGTTGTGATCGTAACAATTATAATCACCAGCAATTATTAAGACATCAGAAGATAAAAAGTATTCATGCAAACTTCTGAAAAACACTTTCTTTTCGGCCAAGTTGGTGGGAGCATAAATGTTAATTAAATTAATCCTTAGGTCGTCAAGTTTTAACAAAAGACTAACAACCCTCCCCGACGTGTCTCTTTTCCAGCAACTGACGTTGCCGGAAAAAAGTTTCAGAAAGGCAAGTAAGGACACCACCTTGTTTGCCTACAGCAGGGGACCAAAAACAAGGTCCACGCCAGGCACAAGAGAAAACGCGGAAAACCTCAGGATCAGTAATCTTCGTTTCCTGAAAACAGAAAACGTCATAAGAGGTACGAAGACTATATATGAGATAATCTTGGAAAAGCTTACTGAAACCACGAGAATTTAAGGAAAGAATTTTGGAAGTCATGAAGGGTGAGGGTTCTTAGTCTTTTTACTAGAACTGACCGGCATAGGTGACGTTGATTTACGCGCAGGTGGACCATCTGTGAAGTCTAGCCTGGCAGGCTTGCGTTTCGGTGCAACTCGAAGAGGTTGAGGACGGATAGGAATCTGTGATGAACGCAGCGGAACTGTAGGGCCAGGATCCTCAGGAATCTCCATCGCAGCAATAGCTTGATCAGAAGCAGTAGAACGTTGCGAATCAGCTGCAGCGACAAGCTGTAGATCAGACAAAGTAGGAGAGCCAGAAATGATGCTCGATGGAAGAGAAGGCTCTTGGGACAAAGGAGGAGACAGGGACGACGATTCAACAGGCGAAAGGAGGGACTGAGACGATTGCGTAGTTTGTGATGAATGAGAGAACTGTGTAGACTGGGAAGACTGCGAGGGTTGTGTGGAGGGCTGCTTTGGGGTGTTCTGGGACAGTGATGAAGGTTGACCAGAAGATGGCGACAGTGATGATTGCGATGAGAGGGGAACACAGGAAGGTGTAGGAGGTAGTACATTAGGAGAAGACTGCGCAGGAGGCTGTGAAGGAGGAATATCAGGTAAAGACTGCTTTAAAGGAATTGAAGAAGGCGGGCCATCGGAAGAAGGCTCATCAGGAGGAGGCTGCGGGGGAGACTGTGACGGTCGAGACTCTGGAAGGGGAGCAGGAGCAGCATCATTATCACCAGTGTCAACTTTTTCAGGGCGCCGCCACCAAGATAATTTACAATCAATGGCGTAGTGGCCGTCCTCTTTGCAAATACTACACTTGATTTCTTCTTTACAGTCGCTGAAGGTGTGACCCAGTTGGTCACAGTTAAAGCATATCACGTTAGGGCACACCTTTGCGACATGATCAGGAAGATGGCACTTTCTGCAAGTAGGAACCTGTCCCTCGTGTTTGACTCTAAGAAGCTTCCTGCCGAAGCGTAGGAAGGACGGAATCGACTCAGATAGCTCCATTCTAGCAACGCGTGTTCCATTCTTGATGCCCTCGTAGCCCTGTAGATTACATCTGCGGAAGCCGAGGACAGATCCATAGCGGCTGAGACGATGGGCCAGTGCTTCGTCAGAAAGCTCGAAGGGAGTATCATACACAACAACAAAGGTACACGTAGAAGATGAATTACGATGACGACGAATAAAAGAAGATTTACGAAGGAAGAGATCACGGTACTCACTGGTGGAAAACGTCACGGAAACAAAGCCATTAGGATTGCGTTGGAGACATCTGACCGCAGCAGCACGGATACCACAGTTCTTTAGATCGGCAAACACTTGGGATAAAGAAGTGTCCTTGTCGGAAAGAGAAAAATGTGCCGTACATGGTCGCTCGGGCAAAATGTTCAGCGGATGAATAGAATCCTTCTCTGCGTCAGTAAGACGTTCAGCATTCCTCATTATATAATCAACACTGGATTGACTAGACACACTGGAGTGTCGACGACGCCCAACCATTTGGGCATAAGACGGGATATCAGCAATTTCCATATTCTCTTCAGTTTCGGAAAGGTCCGCCCAGCTATGCTGGGGATCAACAACATTACCTGCCATACTACTGCAAAGGCCACAAAATGACCAATGCAGCAATAGCACAAGCGAAAAAACAGACTGATAGGGCTTCGCCCTGGGTTAGCCCAACGATAAACTGATGAAAGGCCTGGGCCTCATCAGTGCAGTGCTGATGTCTAGGATGGAGGTTAAGCTATAAAGCCAGCCCAGATGTCCCACACATGTGGTACATGTGTGGTCCAGATGTCCCACACATATGGTACATCCAAGCCATGCCATATATATATATATATATATGTGTGTGTGTGTGTGTGGCAAAGTGGCTAATGCCGTTAAATAGTGCTCAATACACTTTTTAAGTGTAGAGCTTACTGTCTGATGAGTGCGTGAGCACGAAACTCGGAGTAACAGAGAATTTTGTCTCTTCGTTATTTCTTCTTATATATATATAAGAATATATATATATATATATATATATATATATATATATATATATATATATATATGAGGCGAGATATTTTTTCTTATATATTCGTTATTTCTTCTTATATATATATATAAGAATATATATATATATATATATATATATATATATATATATATATATATATATATATATATATGAGGCGAGATAAATGGAAGAAGGTCAAAAGTCTCATCTTCACTCGGTCTTACAGCAAGCCAATGAACATGTCGTCAGTTTCTTTAATGGTTTTGTAAGGCTAAAGCTCTTGTTTTTCGAACGCTTTCAATCCGCCGTTTATTTCCTACTGTTTACAGTTTTCTGTTTCCACAAAGAAGTACTGGTGCTAATTTATTCCAAGTTGCACTCAAAGTCATATGGTTACGTACACTTCAATTAAAATATAGTTACGCTACAAAATGACCAAGACTTTCATTACCACTAATTTTACATGAATTAAACTTAAATTTTCATGTTGTTTGTAAGCAAGGAATAATTTTAATAGAAACGTTTTACATATTTAGCAATGTTTGAGGATATTTTTTGGTAACTTCGGACAATTTTCGAGCCGACTCTGTATGAGTTTAGATTATGGTTACTGCCAGTTTGTTAGGGGCCGCGATATTCTTTTCCATTTTTTTCTTTGAAACAGCCTATGTACATTACTTTTTGTGAGAGTCTCTACTCCAAAGAATAGTTGATTGCTTAAGAAAATAATGTCATGCCTACATCTACCATATATACTTACAGTGATTTTGCCTGTCAGCCTCATTTCTTTCTTTTTTCGGGCCAGCTTTGTGTTATTTGAATTTTCCTATTAGCAATATATTGTAAGTATCCATTGTTTTTTTTTTTTGTTGTTGTTGTTGTTGTTGTTGTTTTGTTTTGTATTGTTTTCTTTTCTTTTTCAAATAATGGGTGTCAATTCATGGATTTAGTAAAACCTGCGCCATGTGGAAAAGAATGAAAACGGCCTTGAGTACAGAGTGTGCCAGTCTCTGTGGTATGGGGACACCCGGGATACACAGCCTTATTGAAGTTAGCTGACCATTGGAGAGAGGCATTGAAGAAGAGAGATAATGCTTCTCTGGTGACAGCAAATCTGAGTAAGGCATTTAGATCTTCTGGGATGTTTACTGGAAGTGATTCGTTCACACCTCAACGTTTGCGAACGAGATAAAGTGGAGAACTTACAGGCTTAGTCACTACTACCGCGCTATGAATGACGGAGGCGTTGGTGGTTGACTAGTCACTTTACAAATTCACGCTTTCAGTAAATTCGGACAATATACATCTTCTTGATGAACTTAAGAACGCTCGAGTAGAGCGTCCGCGTAAGCCACAGACACAATACTTAAGATGCTCGTGTCAGCTCATGAATGAAACTAACATGTTCCCCACGCATTAAATTCGATGAGGAATGGCCAAATTGAGTAGGTTTAGCAATTTTCTCATCAGTGATATTGCACTGAAACTATATAATATATAAATCTTATCTCATTTAAAACATTCCATCCTCGAGGAGACAAGTTTGAAAGCGCCCGATACACATTACCTCGACTACAGCCAGTCAATGTGTAATGCAACTTAATCACTAAAGTACAAGTGTAACCGTAATGAAATATCCGATGGGCCAAACCTTGGGTCATCACCAGTAAATAAATGGAAAGACTGAAATAAAGTAATTTAAGTTCTGTCAGAATTTGATACAACACGAGAAGTAATTCCTAGCAAACTTGGCTCATGTTTATCGAAATTCATCCAGGCTACTTAACTACACACTACTTGCTGGATTAAGTAGTCCGTATCGAGACCAGCCTTTTAAACTTCTAGCAACTTTTGGCGATACTTTTCAACGGCATTTCCGACCTTCAATTATTGAGAAGAATCCGTCTAAGTATAATTCATGATCGCAGCCAGACTGTTTGTAGCCACGCGATTCCTTCAATTATTATTGTTATTATTATCATCATCATCATCATCATCATCATCATCATCATCATCAATGTTGTTGTTATTATTATTATACATTGGTGTCACCAGCTAGATTTTGATTGGCTATAAACACGCAGCTAATTCTTGCTTGCTCTGTTTCTCTTACGACATACCTACAGACAATAGATTTTATATATGTATAATTGACGTAATACCTACAGCCGTGCATACGGCGAGAGCTACTGAATTGTAAATTGACCAATCAGATTTCAGCGAGCGGGAAAAACTGCGCTATCCGGCGTCAAGTCAATTGTTCGCAATTTAATGGCCTGAAAACCATTAACAGATTTTTTGGCCGCTTTTAACAAAAAAACTTTGGCACCAAAACTGGTTTGCCGGTGAGCGGCGAGTCCTCCTTAGGCTGTTATTTGTGCTTTTTCTAAACTTTTTCTGACCATTTTAAAAGGAATTCGGTATGATATTTTCGAGTCAAGCGTATAAAGACGTCAAAATTGTATTGTATTTATTTGTGTTAACTTCGCGAAAAAAGACTTTGGTGGCCTTCTTTCCAAAGGGTAGATCGACAACGTTTGCGCACGGAAATGCACCGTTTCCAATTAAAGGGAATAGCGAGGATACCACATTGGATAGCACAGTTTTGAGTGCGGCGCGCACTGCGGGCGCACGTTCCGTATGCAAGGAGACAATAGTTTTATGCATGCAGAAGTGAAGTCACCTAACACACTAACCAGCGGCTTGATTAGTTTTGTCATGGCCGAGCTCAGCTCAGGAATATACATAATAAAACAATTATTGGATTCGGTTTTCACGTAATAGCGATAATTATCAAGGCCTCAGTTTGTGTTATTCCCCTCAGCCTTCGGCTTCGGCAGATAACACAAACTTTGGCCTTGATAACTATCGCTATCATGGGAAAACCAAATCCAATAATTGTTAATTAGCGAAGCTCCTCGTACGCGGAGCAAGATAGTTAAGAAAATATGATAACCCGCAGATGCGAGAAATTTTGGGTCGATAGGCATGACGTCATCGACCGTTCGTACGTACGTCCACCCCCCCCCCCCCCCCCCCCACATGTATGCTAATGTGACCAGTATCATGCTAGATTATAGCGTACATCTTTAAGATTGGACATTCATGTTTTGATTAATTGACAACTGTCAAAGCAAGGTATCTGCTGACCAGTATTGCGTACTCTTCTGGACATAAAGAAAAAGTTGATTTGCTTTTTTTTTTTTTTGCTCTAAAATGTGAGCGAACAAGTGCTTTTTTAATCCGTTTGCCCAACTGATCTTCGATGTGCCTCGACAGTGACAAGAAAAAATAAATGCCCTTATGTGAAAATTACGTAATCGCACTGAGTTTGCGTTAAATTAGGGGGAAATTTCACTAGCTTGTGTTTTCAGATGTTTGTTTAATAAAAGCACCTAAACGTAATTTAGTGTTGGAGCGGATCGTGTTTGAAGTTCGTCCTTTCTCGGTTGCATTGCCGTCTTTTGCCTATCCTTGTTCCAAGCCAACCTGGTTTGTTTCAATGAAACACTTCAAAAAGTGAATGATCTCGTTTTCAGAGATAAAGTGGAATAAAGCAGATCAGTAAAACTCTTTTTTGACCTTGAACTGACAAAGTGTTTCTTTTTTTATTATGGCTTCCAATTTTAGCGTGATTCCTATTCGTTAGCTATTAACTCTGAAATGACTTTTTTCCTCTTCCATTCTCTCGCCGAGGGTGCGGTTCAAGAAAAATTCATTGCCAAACTGATGAATTCCAAAGTAAATTTCAGTCGAAAAACCGATATCATACTCATCGCTTCGTGGTTCATGCGAGATCGGTTTCTAGAGTAAAATTTACCGTGGAATTCACTAGTTAGGCAATGAATTTTTCTATAGAAGAAAGTAAAGAAAATGACTCAATTAAGCAGCAACCGGAAACATCAAAACGCAGACAATTCGAAACCTTTTATTTTCACTAACTTTACAGGCAGTAAGAATAGATAGCCAGGGAGCTCTGCTTTTAGGCTTAGCTAAATCTTTTTTTTTTTTCTTCTTCTTCTTCTAAGCATCCCACCTGCATTACTTTTGCTGAGAAAGCCTTTACTTATGTGAAAAGTTGAAGAAATTACATAAATAGGAATGCCACGTGTACACGTGTACATGCATTATTGATACTAACAGAGACGTTTATCTTTTTCTTTTTACATGTAATCTGATCCTTTACTTGGAATTTACCATTACTAAAAAGATTGTAAGTAGCAGTTATTTCACTTTTTTTTTCAAAAATTCCTGGCCAGCTTATGATGATCCCAGCAAAACTTTGGCACCTTAGCGGGTGGAATATTTTTTCCTTCTTATGGAGAGGAGTTGTGACTGCAGAGTGTAGCAGTCTCCCTAATTTGTTTAAGGAGGCAATCGTGTTGTACTGCCCTATTGAAGTTTACTTGGGATTAGAGAGAAGCATTAGACAAGAGAGAAATAGCTTCTGTGGTGGACGGCATTCGACTCCATCTGGCACCGTCCACCAGCAAAGGCATGAAACGTCTTGGGATCTTCCCTAGAATTAATCCGCTAGTACGTTATTATCGTTCATGAACAACGAATCAAAAAAAAAACAAAAAAAAAAACAAAAAATAATATTAATAATAATAGGAAGAAGAAGAAGAACTAACGCCATGCATTTATATTTATTATTCAACACATTGTGACAATAGGGCCGTTTATACGAGAGAAAATAAGCCGCGGCTTACTCTGGCCACGGCGTAAATAATACGGGAAAGGAACTATTTATACGAGTATAAACTCCCCGGCCAGGATAAGCCGCGGCTTGAGAAAGCCGTGAACGCAGATTTTGTACCATTTACACGGGGTGTTCGCATCTTATGCAAGCCGCGGCCAGAATAAGCCGCGGCTTATTTTCTCTCGTATAAACGGCCCTAATGTCTCAATATGGTCATAGCGCGCTCAATATTCGTCGTGCGTACTCAACAGCAGATATCCTGCGATAGACGTAACTATCATTCGATGTATTTTGTCCTTCCTTTTCATTGGACGAGAGCCCTCCACGTGACCTGCAAATAACTGACTACAAATAAGTGTTTTGCTGCAAATAATATTTTGCTCATGCGCTATTAAAATCTCGCTCATGTGAGAAAATGGCAGATCGGTTCCCCGAGCTGTCAGAGAATGGTTCGACATCTTTCTTTGATCGAAAGAACAGTGAGAATACTAAAAAAGAAACAAAAGCTGCACTCAACGTATTTCGAGAGTATCTCGAGGAAAGAAAGGTAGACAAAGAGTCACTCGTGTCATCGACGCGAGGGACAAGTTGGCGAATGCATATGCATATGTACTGAACAGATTTTATGCTGAGGCAAGAAAAGAATGGCGAGCTTTACACCAAAGCTTCACTTGTCGGGATACGCTTTGAAAACTGTGAAATTCTTCAGCTTTGTTGATGCCTATTGTTATTGAACGTTTGAATGTAAGTACAATTTGAAGTCTACAAATATAAGTGTGCTGAGAAGGAAACCAATTGATTGGTGCCATTACTCGACTCTGCAAGGCAGTGCGCGCACACGGCTTTCCGGAAACAAAAACAAAAACCAAACTTGGTGATCGAATGATAAAACAATTATTGTCCTCGGTTATCGCAAAATATCGTGATTTAACAGTGTCTCGCCGACCAATTATTTGCCTCAGCGTTCGGCTTAGGCAAATAATTGATCTGCTCGCCACTGACAAATCACGATATTCTGCTCAACATCGTCCAGTAGTTTTTAATTATGTGTGTCGCGAAGAAAAATGGTAGTTAACGTTTTTCCAGCTTTTTTCCAATAAACGAATAAACGTAGAAAATTTTATTTGTCATCAATGTGTTGAATAATAAAACAATTATGCTGCTCAATCTTGAGATATTCCGCAAGATTGAGCAGGACAAATGTTAAATATAACAAGAATTTTACCTGTCTTATTTGTTACTTTTTTCATGCCATTTTCTGCTTTTTCTTCTGACACTATCTACCTCCACCTTCTTTTACAAAAGCAAAAAGCATATAATGTCTTGAGATCTCTCTCTGAAGTTAACCCCGTATACGTTCATTGGTAATTAAAAAGCGAATCAAAATAAAATAAAGAAAGAAAGAAAAACACAACTATCGCCATGCATATACGCACTATTGATTAATGATACACATTACTTATCTTATTATTTATTTTGTTCTTTTTCCATGTCATTTTCTTCTTTACTTGGACTTTACCATTAGAAAAAGTTTGTAAGTAGCCATTATTTTCTTCTTTTTATTATTATTCTTCTTCTTTTTTTATTTTCAAATAATCGTTGTCAATTCGTGGACGTAGCATAACATACTTTCGGCTCTTTACGCAGAATAATTTAAATCCTACTTATGACAACGAACCTTGGCACAGAGTAGTGTGCTGGTCTCGTTTGTTTCTTATTGAGGAGACTCGGGTTGTGCGACCCTATTTAGAATTTCCGAGGATTGGAGAGGACAGCTGCCTCTGTTTATCCTTAGTGTTCATTGTAGAATTTCATTATAATACAGCAAATGATCAAAATGCACTACTCGAAGTTAGCAAAAGCTGGTCCAGGCGGGTAGTGTTACACGTATATCAAAGAGAGAACAAGTAGCGAAATCTACAGTATTCAGTTATGTTTTACAAACAGTACATTATAGAACGTAGAGGTATGCAAATAACTAGTATACAAAGTATACAAATAACTGAGTAAGTGTCATTTAAAATCAAAGCAATAACAAATCAATATCAAGAGAGATAAATCAATATATTCATTCTCTTCTGAAAGTATTTGGAGTATTATACAATTTAATTTTAAATCTGTTTTTGGATAGATGGCGGATTTCACGATGTAAACTAATCCAAATTTTTACACAAGATAATAAGATAATAAGATCTGAGTATGGCATTGGCGTCTTCTGAGATGTTCGCTGGAATTGATCCCCTCATACCTCAT
>NW_027179770.1:55000-62500 GCF_036669935.1 Montipora foliosa
TTTCCAACGTGTTTCTATTGTTTTTTTCCTCACTACCTCGCTATCAAGCTGAATATTTGATATTTCGAAAATGGCCTATTGTAACAATTATCACTATAGGCTGATGTAGTTTATGGGAAGAGGCAAGCCTTACGACATCCGCTCTCCTATAAATACATCGTGGAAATTGCACATACAAAAATCCCGAACCAGGCAGAAACACAACCAAGGGACGTAACTCTCCCCAAAACTTAAAAGTAGCAAATTATTAAGCCTAGCAAATCATTAAGCATTGAAGGAAAACGGAGCACTTCGAGAAGCGGCGGAGGCACTTGGGTAAGCGGAATTAGATGACAGGATGTCGGTAGGGTGACCAGGTCGCGGAAAAACGGCCAATTCATGAAATGAATTGCCACCCTAGTTGCGCTCAGCGATGGCCGCCTTCGGGACTTCTAAAAGCCCTGAGGTGATCGACCATCCCGCGGTAATCTGTGAGGGGTTTCATCAAGTTGAAGTTTCCTTGAGACACAGCTTAAAACGATCATACACCGAAGAGCCAAGGGAAGGTTTACCCGAAATGTAACCACTCGTATCGTTCAAGGTGGTCTGAAAATGCGACTGAGAGACGTAGTGTGGAAGGTCGAAGATGTAGTCTCCGGAGACGAGGGGAGATCCTTAAGCCACAAAGTAAGGAAGAGGTCATTGTGACACATCATAGGCTCCACGGCAACTGCCATAAGAAGATAATGTAGGCCTACTGAACCAACCTCTCACCAAACAAGTAGGGACCCGTTCCTAAAACGGTCCATAATAGTAGAACTAAAAAAAAATTTGAGAGTGCACACGCCGCCTGCCACGAAGAAAGGAGGATCACGGCGGGGCAAAACCTGAGGAGTCGCGTGAACTATACTGTTGGGAACAATTAGAGGGGATGGAATCGGGCCTGCAAAGCGCGGCCTTTCCCTTGCCAAGTACACCACCGGATAGCATCTAGTGAAAGTGAAACATAACATTGGTGGAAACCAAAAGAGGCCTTTTGCATGGTGAGGACAAACAATAAGAAAGTCGAAGCCAAACGCGAAGCAGCCCCTAAGTACCCATTCCAGGAACAGAGCAATTAAGGCTATTAGAAAATCCTATCGGGAGCAAACCCGCGGCTAGCACGCTACGGCAAGCGAGCACATTAAACAACAAGTAAACGCAACAAATAACCCAATTTAACAACAACCTCAGCGAAACAGTGTCACAGACGAAACGCTGTCTTGGAACGAACACATAAGCTCTATAGTCAAGAAAGCTATTCATCCATAGCTTTTCTCAGACCAAACCTACAATTCACCAAAACTGACACCAAAGCTAATGCATACAGGACTCTTGTTCGACCACAAACCGAGTATGCGTCTACTATATGGAATCCTTTCACCCTAGAGAACCAAAGTAAAACTGAGATGGTAAAGAGAAGAGCAGCCCACTTTGTTTGTAACAACTACAGACGTGAAGCAGTCTCAAGCAGCAAAGAGCAAACCAAATATTAAATATTTTATACAAAATTGTAAACAACCTAGTCGAAGTTGATCTTTCTAAAGAACTAATACCACTTACGAGACACTCTAGAAATAGTCACGCCAAATCATTTAGAATTCCCTAAGATAAGAGAACCTATCTTCAATATAGCTTTTTACCTAGAACTATAAAGCAATGGAAAAATTTGCCAGCCACATCAGCCACACCCGCAAGTCTTAATGATTTTAAGAGTGGGGTCTGTGAGCTCAAGCACTGAGAACCTTTACGAACCTGTGACCGTATCCGAGCATAAAAGCCTTGCAGAGAGGGAATGCTTGTAATATAGTAAATGTAAATTAGCATCAGTTTGCGTTCAAATTTCGCGTCATCTAGCTCGCTCAGGTTACAAACATTTCTGATACTTTCGAAGGCAAGTGTTCCATGTTCGAGTATAAAAGTTTACCCAGAAAATGAATAAAAGCAATATTTAAGAATATGAAGTAAAAAGAGTGTACAGTGCAACGAGCCTTACCGTGGCCACCCAACAAACTTTTACAATGAACAATTACGTGTAAATACGTCAGCTCAACAACCCATGCAACGGTGATCAACTTACAACTGTGCGAACTTTGCAAAGAGGCGTGACTGTCAATCAAATTCACACAATCTGATTGGCGGACAATTTGTAATAAAGCTAGTTAAGGCGCGTCGCACTGTAAGAATGGGGTACCAGGTACAGTTTCATCGCGTTAATTATCACTCATTTTTCTCCGCTATGTTATGCGGACTTTTAGGATGTTCTTTAAATAGCTTAGAAAATTACAAATCTAACATGTCTGTAAACCTATCGAAGTAGAAATAAGATAAGAATGCATGGTTGCTCTTATTTTGTGTGAAGTTTGGTGCCAATTGGTTCTTGCAACAAATTTTGGACACGCACTTTAACCGCGTTTTCAAATTTTCGCCAATTTCTAAAAAAAAATAATAATAATAATAAAAAAAGAAAAATAGGAAACGTTGAAACTTGCAAATGTGATTTTTGAAAAAAGTTCACTCCGATCCGCCAAAATGGTCGTTGACGGACGATTCTCGATTCTCACATGCAGCCATTCTTAAGCTGCTTGTGTCAGCTCATGAATCAGGCTGACATTTCCCCATACATTAAATTAGTTATTAACAAAATTTAATGAGGAATAACTTAATTGCGTAGGATTAGCAATTTTTCTAGCAGTGATATTGTATTGAGACTACATGATGCGCAAATCGTATCTCATTTAAAATATTCCACCCTCGAGATCAAGGAATTAGGTTTGAAAGCTCCCAATGCACATTGCCCGGATCAGGCTGCAACCAGTAATTGGGTAACATCACTTATCAACAAAGTACAAGTGTAGCCGTAATGAAATATCCGATGGGCCAAACCTTGGTTTATCACCAGTAAATAGTTTACATGGAAAGACTGAAGTAAGTTTAAAAGTACATAAAGTTTGATTCAAATTTTCACTTCAATGCGAGAAATACCTCCTAGCAACCTTTGGCTCATGCTTATAGATAACTCATTCAGAACACCTAACTACCTACTACTTACTGGATCAAGTAGTCCGTAAGTAAGTTAGAATTTTCAAGAGCTACTTTTAAAAAATGTTCTAGCAACTTTTGACGATATTTTTTAGCAACTCTCCCAAGTGACAATTAATTTAAAAGAACCCATCTTAAATCTAATTCATGGTCACAGTTTTGTTTTTTCTTCTTGTATATAAGTAGCCTATCTGCATCACTTTTGGTGAAAGAGCCTTTAATTTACGTGAATAGTTAAAGTGATTGCTCAAAAAAAAAGTAATAATAATAACAATCATCATCATCATCATCATCAACATCATAATCATGTAATAATAATAAGCACAAGTACACTCCCCTACGATGGGAACTCAAGAACCAATACCCGGGCTACCAAATAATTTAAACTAACATTATAAAGGATTTCCTGGGCGAGTATTCTAAGGGACTCAGAAGTGCAACGAAAAAGATACTGGGAGGACGCAGTAGGGAGGTGCTTTTTTGTGCAGCAGTTTGAACACTGCAAGATCGTTCAAGGTCTTGTACATGTGCTAGAGAGTCGTAAATAACAAAACACAGATACAGAAAATAGGACAATACAAGGTCCTATAGAATCTATTTGACTGACCTTATTTTATATATTATTAGTTTTATTTCTTTTTATGGTGTCTACAGACATTATTTATTAGATTTATAATTTTTATCCCATATTATTTGACTCATTAGGGTTTTCTTTAATAGTTCCTTCAGACTGCATAGGTTGCGCTGTGCGCCCTGTATTGTTGTACTTTAGCATCCATACGTTCATCAACTGCTCATAATAATGCCAAGTGCACATGCATTATTTATATTTACGTAGATTTAACCTGTGTTTCGTTTCTTTCTTTTTCATGTCGTATTCTCTTTAACTTGGAAATTATCATTAAAAAAGGCGGTAAGCAGACACAATCTTTTTTTTTTTTTTTCCCAAACATTTGGTGTTAATTTATAACCACAGAAAAACATTTGGCTCTTTGCTGGCGGAATATTTGTAAACGCATATGGAGAGGAACAGAGTCTAGCAGTCTCCCAGTTTTTTCTAAGGCGGCACTCGAAGTTTACTGAGGATTAGAGAGAAGGATTGGACAAGAAAGAAACAGTTTCTGCGGTACCACTAGATCCGAGGAAGGTCTTCGACACCATATATATGCCACGGTTTTTTTTTTTTTTGACTTTAATTTTAATTAATTAATTTTTTTTTTAACGAAAGGTAAAGGCATATAACTTCGTAGAATCTCCGCTGGAATTGATCTGATTATACGTTCATGAACAACAAATAAAAATTAAATAAACAAATAAATAAAATATGCATAATATGTACTATTGATTTTAAGGTACACTTTACCAGGTCTTATTTCTTTCTTTTTCATGTCATCATCTCCTTTATTTGGATTTTACCATCACAAAAAGATTGTAAGTTTAGCCGTTATTTTACTTAACTTATTATTTTACTTTCTGTTCTACCCTGCTTTTCGAAGTTCTTGGAGCGAATAATTTACAACCGTATCATAAATTATCTCAATGACTTTAATGTCCTATGTGATAATCAATATGGCTTTAGGAAAAATCGCTCTCCTAGCCTTGCGCCTATCGATTTGTGTGACAAAATCTCTTCTGCATTCGAAAATAAGAACATGCCACAGGGGTATTTCTAGATCTTTCGAAAGCATTTGACACGGCAAATCACGACATTCTTTTTGACAAACTCGAGCATTATGGGATCCGTGGCTTGACATTAGAATGGATCAAAAGTTATTTCTCTGATTCGACACAATTTGTCGAATTTAACAACGTTAGATCTGCTACCAAGGGGATTTCCTGTAGGGTGCCCCAAGGCTCTATTCTTGGCATTCTATTTTTTACCCTGTAAATTAATGATTTGAACAATGCTCTCTGCTTTATGCAATCTTGTTGGCTGATTGACACCTACTTATCTCCCATAACATGGTTTTCAGCTAACCGGATGTCCTTGAATTTAGCCAAGACTAAAGCCTTGGCAAAAAAAGAAATCCTTTGAATTTCATAAACGAGCAGCGTATTTCTCGCGTTTTTGAGACCATGTTTTTGGGTGTCTTTTTGGATGACAATATGACCTGGAAATCTCACATATCTCTATTAACAAGTAAATTATGGCAATCTATAAAAAACAAAAAACAAAAACAAATGAACAAACAAAAGGAAACTATCACAAAGCACATGTGCATTATTGATTTTAAGTAAAAAATACCTCTGCTATTTCTTTTCTTTCTTTCTTTTTTTTTTTTTTCATTGTTATCTTCTCCTGTACTTGGACTTTACCATCACAAAAAGGGTGTAAGTAGCCGTTAGTACTTGTGTGCGATCATTCAGACCAAAAGCCCTTGATTTCATGTCCCATAAATTAGGGTTGGTCTAATGAGATGCATGTCAAATAAGTATACGAGGTTTTCTCATCAGTAACAATGTCAAAAAGGTTTGAAGACAACTCAAACTCAATAACACGTGCAAATATTGGCGGGAAAAATATATTTTCGTTAGGGTTTGAGCGTGTGTGTGTATATTGTTTTCGCGTTAAAGTAAACCTAACTTGGAACAGGAGATATGTTTATAATTAGGTAGTGGAACAGTGAAGGAAAAGACACAAAGCGATTAAAGGAATGAGCTAAGGGAATAAAGCAATCACAAAACGCGAGATGACCTCACCAAAAACCAATCAGAAACAACCTTGACTTAATCGAAAATAAATGAAAACACGGGGACAAAATATATGTTTTTAGCGGTGATACGTTCGGAATATTCCAAACCAAATATATTTAAAACCAGAGTTTAAAGCCGGTCACGCTACAACTATAATTCAATATAAACGAGGCGGGAGTATTTAGGATTTTGAATTTTGAATGTAGCTCTAGGTTTTCTTTATTGGCATTTTGAGAATCACTTTTAGGGCCCGCCTTCAACCGACAGGCTTTTCCACTGTTCGTTTTTGTTATGGAAACTCGCATTGCTTATTTTGGCAATCTGAGTGGATGAATTTCAGCTATTGGCAAGATGTCTGTCTCTTGTTGGCCTTTAAAAGACCGTTGTATGGTGAATTAAAAGGGAATATTTTGTTCGCTAGGCGGGACTTGTCAATTGTTATACCATTTTTTAAGGGAAAATTTTCAACCTCGCGCTTGAACGAAGCACGGGTAAGTTCAATCTTTCTTCGCAAGAACATAAAAGACCTCCTTTAGTGCACAGACACAAATCTGACACAAAGAAAGCGTGCTTAATACCCTTGTCCCAGAGGTTTTCCTTGAGCCGCGAGCATAGAAGACGAGGCGTGAAGCGGCGAGAAAGAGTAAAATCTCTGGTTACCTCGGACTTGAATCTCACTTTTGATGCAGACGCCAGCTGTCAAACGCGTAAAATTGATAGTTACAAAAGGGACCAATGGCAACTTAGCAATCTGGTGTCCCCTAGGTGTTACCAATCAAACGAACCAATCATATTGATTTGCGTGTTTTTACAAAGTAAAATATGAGCGACCGTATTGTACTGGATATGCAATGTCGAGCCGAATGTGAGACATTTTATACCCGGTAGAATAGCATAGCTTAAGGTAAACTCCCGGTCTGATTGGCTATCGAAGAGAGGGTATTTAGCGTGGAATTGCACTTGCGCATGAAACGGTATCGCTGACATTAGTCAGAAATTAGAAATGTTATGTTTTAACAAAACATTGTCTCCTTTTACAAAGCAAAAACTTGACCGAAGAGAGGAAACATATGATTTTCCATGTTTCAATTTAACTTATGACTTCCTCGAAAGATTTTCTAACAAGCCGCTTACCCTTACGAGCACGAGAATCGGAGAAATCGGCAGCAGTCTATCGCGAAAGTAAAAATGCCCGAAGGAAGAGGAAAAAGCAAATTTTCTTCAGCGGCCGAGGAAGAGCAGGTTTCAGTTGTAGAGTACACAGAAGATAAACTAGAGACCAGTAAATAGTTCCATTAATTTTCAGTCTAATGTTAGTTTCAACGGTCTGTGTGTTGAAAAAAAAAAAAAGGTCGAATGGTTATCTTGAAACTTTCCCTGAATGTTCCCTACTAATCCCTGTTTTGAGAACAACAATAAGAAGATAAGTCACCGTGCTTGCTTGAGAGATATAATGGGCCAATCTTACCCCATTGATGCCTGTACTGATACTAATCACGCGCGTTATTTCATCGGCTCAGGGTACATTTTTCTGTAGCTAAACGAGAGGGTTTTTAAAGTAATACTTGAATAAACACATGATAGGTAAGTCTAAATCATATGGAACACTGTGTTACTTAGTTTATGGAAAAATCACTCAACTTAAACGACGTCGACTCAAAATCGTTTCTCGAGTCGTTATTCTGAAGATCATAATTTACATCCCTGGGTAAAGGGCTTTGAATACGTTGTTACCTGTATCTTTTT
>NW_027179770.1:65000-102789 GCF_036669935.1 Montipora foliosa
CCCGCAACTAAGCGTAAATCTAAGATGTAATCTAAACCTTGGATAACAAGAGAAACAAGGAAATCTATTCTAATGAGATTGACTTACAGTCAAAAATTTATTTCTGAAATATTTATAAACATCAAGAGCAGGTAAAAGACGTGGAAAGACATAAATAATCTTATCAACAATAAAAAAAAATAAAGGAAATCAACAACTACATTAAAACGTTTGGGTTACCGAGGTCTATCCCATAATCCAATCGCAAAATACCATATTAAATACTTATTTTGCATCTGTCGGTCAAAAACTTGCAACAAACATACCACCTGGTAAAAAAATTAATTAATTAACTAATTAATTAATAATAATAATAATAATAATAATAATAATAATAATAATAATAATAATAATAATAATAAAATCAAAAAATCAAAAAAAAAAAAACAAAAACAACGCTTCACAGATTGTTTGCCAATAACGGGTTATAATGGTTCCTTCGAGTTCAAACTGGTTCACGCATCTGAAATTGAATGTGAAATTAAGCTGACACCTACAATAAAGCACGTGGATTATACTCCAGCCCACCGCGCTTACTAAAATGTGCGCGTCATATAATTGCTAAACCATTAGCGATCCCAATAAATATATCAGTACAGAATGGCAAGGGTAAAACATGCCAAAATTGTTCCTGTTTTTAAAGAGGGAAATGAAACTGAACCACGTAATTACAGGCCGATATCCCTTCTCTCGATATTTAATCGAATTTTTGAAAGGGTTGTGCACAATTGACTGAAATAGTTTTTCAATAAGCATGACGTTTTCTATCACTCTTAGTATGGTTTTCCTAAGCAAAAAGAAAAACCTTGACATAATAAACAAAATCCAGTCAAATATTGACAAGGGAATATTTTCGTGTGGAGTGTTAATTGATCAGCAAAAAGCTTTCGACACTATCGACCACCAAATCTTCCTGCGGAAACTTTGGCACTACGGGGTGCGAGGAGTGATAAACACTGTGCCTCCTATAAGGTTTCCTGCTCGGTCCCCTATTGTTTCTCATTTATCTGATTAACAAGGTCTATTTCAAATTATACTCACTTATAATGCTTCATGTTTCCAACAATTCTATTCCGCCTAATCTCTCAGAGTTGCTTACGCCTACAAATTAAATACATAGCGATTACACCCGAAAGCTGTTGGTAATAATTTTATTAATTATTCTAGAATAAAGGTGGCAATGGGTTTATTGCCGATAGACATTCTAGTCCAGTTGTTGTTTGTTACCTGCCCAGTAAACATAACTCAGACAAGGCAACTCAACAAGAAAGTCTTGTGTCCGATGGGTAAGGGAGATGGGGCATAAATAACTTTATTCCTCTGTACGCTTAATGAATTTTGCCGATTAACAAGCTCTATTTCAAATTATACTCCCTTTTAATGCTTGATGTTTCCAACAGTTCTATTCCGTCTAATCTCTCAGAATTGTTTACGCCTACAAATTAAATACATAGCTATTACACCCGAAAAGCTGTTGGTAATTATTTTATAATTATTCTAGAACAAACCAACCTAGATACTCGTTTTCAGGATTAGATAAAAAATCTGCAATAGCATCCTAGAAAATCTCAAAAAATGTCCCAAAAGGCAATTTAAAGAACCACAAGAAGGTCGTGGGTTCAATTCCCGCCCTGGTCAGAGTTTTTCTCTGTCCTTGTGTGGGCCCATTTCCATCAGTAGGGCTAACGCTCACATGGTTCATATGGGATAGAAATCAAGCACTTCATATTACACTCTATTCAGTTAATTCGGAAAATGGTATGCAGAAGAGAAAGCGAAGGGCGTTAAGTTCAATCTAACAGTGGAACTAGAGGTGCATTGAATCGATGACGTTAAATTATTGCTCGAAGGTTGCCTCACCTTTCAACGAGACGTTCACAAGCGTGCACCTTTAAATCCCTTCCAACAAATCACCATTGCCTCAGTTTGTAATCAAGACTTGCGCATTAAATCGCATCAAAGCCGACACGCTGGACACAGAACCTCTTTGCGGTTGGCGTTTGAATGTTAACCATTCGAAGGAGGGTATGTATTGGTTAATGTTACATGGACACAAACTGCGTCGAGTTGCTTGCAATGGCTGAATTGCACATAAGAAGAACAAAGTTATTTGAAGAAATGTTTTAGAATACAGGTGACGGCAGCTCAGAACCGCAATTCCACCAAAATATTCAGCATGCCAGAAATGAAGGTGACTACCGTATTCCTTACATGCGCAGGACAGTCGACGGTTACAACGCAGACACTAACAGCGGGTATCGGTTCCTTTGCTGTTACATTACATTTACAAAACTCTATTCTTGCTGTTGTTTTCCTTTTTTTTTTTTTTTTTTTCATTTAAAGGTTTTGCAACTTTAGTCGGTATAGGCATGACATAGTTATTGGTCTCATGTACTCTAGTTTGCCTGTAACTGTAATTAAAGCATGGGATGTATTGTCTGTTGTAACACTCGAGCGAATCAGTTTTTGATTGTAAAACAAAGTTATCGCCTAACAGAAAAAAACATGCTGTGTGTAAGATCGTACGGCCTAACGACAGGGCTGGTATTGGTGCCTCGGTTGCCAGCGGAGAAAAAAAACGGAGAGTGCTCAGTCCTCGACATTATGTCCGTGGAACATAAAGGACAGAAACGTACGCTCTTGCTTACGGAAGACGAAACATTTTACAAAGTCAATAGATCTAACCTGGAAAATCTTGTAAAACCTGAACGATGTGTTTAAAAACTCTCTTATAAAACATTTGTCCAAGCGTTAGCGTTTGTTGATAGTCAAGTGGCACGCAGCCTCCGTTCAATATTTTGCTCGAAAATGTATACACTTTAGCATTTGCCCAAAACCTTCTTTTTCCCCTTTGAACCAATTAAAAACTTTACAAGATGGAGGAATCACAGTTCATATGGTCTTTGAAAAACATCCATCGGCTTGGCGCTGGGCCGTGTAAGAAGCCCTTTCAAACGCTGACGGTGCTTGGTGATTGTTCTCGAACGATCTTCCACTCTGGGTGTAAGAGTGATCTCGAAATGGTGCTGTGTTCTGTTTCTTTCTTTGGTTGGTAAGCCACCATGCGTGGTTCAAAGCTAAGCCAGGGTATCTAGGATGATGTTGTGGGGTATTCAGTTTCTCCAGGGTGAAGTCTAGAATCGCTTTGTACCAGGAAGCGTTCAGCCATTGGAAGTAGGGGCATGTGCGGCTCCGAAAGCTGAGAAACATTCTTCCTAGGTTTTGTGCACTTTTATCGCAGTAACGCAGCATCTTTGGTCATTTGGAATATCTTTGTCGGGTTTCGTCGCGAGGTGTTTGTTCCGTTGTTTCTCCACTGCTTGTAAGTACTGGTGTACTTCCTTTTGGCTTGCAATGAAGGTGCACTGGTACTTGGGATGTTTGACGTACGAGCGCCAACAGACAACCGACACGCTGGACACCGACACGCTGGACACAGAACCTCTTTGCGGTTGGCGTTTGAATGTTAACCATTCGAAGGAGGGTATGTATTGGTTAATGTTACATGGACACAAACTGCGTCGAGTTGCTTGCAATGGCTGAATTGCACATAAGAAGAACAAAGTTATTTGAAGAAATGTTTTAGAATACAGGTGACGGCAGCTCAGAACCGCAATTCCACCAAAATATTCAGCATGCCAGAAATGAAGGTGACTACCGTATTCCTTACATGCGCAGGACAGTCGACGGTTACAACGCAGACACTAACAGCGGGTATCGGTTCCTTTGCTGTTACATTACATTTACAAAACTCTATTCTTGCTGTTGTTTTCCTTTTTTTTTTTTTTTTTTTCATTTAAAGGTTTTGCAACTTTAGTCGGTATAGGCATGACATAGTTATTGGTCTCATGTACTCTAGTTTGCCTGTAACTGTAATTAAAGCATGGGATGTATTGTCTGTTGTAACACTCGAGCGAATCAGTTTTTGATTGTAAAACAAAGTTATCGCCTAACAGAAAAAAACATGCTGTGTGTAAGATCGTACGGCCTAACGACAGGGCTGGTATTGGTGCCTCGGTTGCCAGCGGAGAAAAAAAACGGAGAGTGCTCAGTCCTCGACATTATGTCCGTGGAACATAAAGGACAGAAACGTACGCTCTTGCTTACGGAAGACGAAACATTTTACAAAGTCAATAGATCTAACCTGGAAAATCTTGTAAAACCTGAACGATGTGTTTAAAAACTCTCTTATAAAACATTTGTCCAAGCGTTAGCGTTTGTTGATAGTCAAGTGGCACGCAGCCTCCGTTCAATATTTTGCTCGAAAATGTATACACTTTAGCATTTGCCCAAAACCTTCTTTTTCCCCTTTGAACCAATTAAAAACTTTACAAGATGGAGGAATCACAGTTCATATGGTCTTTGAAAAACATCCATCGGCTTGGCGCTGGGCCGTGTAAGAAGCCCTTTCAAACGCTGACGGTGCTTGGTGATTGTTCTCGAACGATCTTCCACTCTGGGTGTAAGAGTGATCTCGAAATGGTGCTGTGTTCTGTTTCTTTCTTTGGTTGGTAAGCCACCATGCGTGGTTCAAAGCTAAGCCAGGGTATCTAGGATGATGTTGTGGGGTATTCAGTTTCTCCAGGGTGAAGTCTAGAATCGCTTTGTACCAGGAAGCGTTCAGCCATTGGAAGTAGGGGCATGTGCGGCTCCGAAAGCTGAGAAACATTCTTCCTAGGTTTTGTGCACTTTTATCGCAGTAACGCAGCATCTTTGGTCATTTGGAATATCTTTGTCGGGTTTCGTCGCGAGGTGTTTGTTCCGTTGTTTCTCCACTGCTTGTAAGTACTGGTGTACTTCCTTTTGGCTTGCAATGAAGGTGCACTGGTACTTGGGATGTTTGACGTACGAGCGCCAACAGACAACCGTGAAAAGGGCACGTTGCATCAAATTCCATCGGCCAGTCATTGGAGATATGCCCCATGAGTTCATCCACGGTGGTGGGCTCACCACACTTCCCCTATTGGTAGGTCTGCTCAAAGACTTTTTTTTTTTTTTTTTTTTTTTTTTTTTTTCAACAAATATATTTATTTCAACAAAAAGAGCACAACTTACACAATTACTTACATCATTTACACAAATTTACTTACATCAATGGTAAATAAGGAACTCGACTACTTACAAACTAGTTAAAATACGATACTTACACTTACAGAGCAGTCCTTACACTGCTTACGGACAAACAACAGCAACTAATGAGCGAAAAATAAATAAATAAATAAATAAACATAGAATTAAAAAAAAAGTGGCATAATGACAGAAACAGTGAGCTAAGAAAGATAAGGAGACGGTATCCATTTTTTTGTTAAGAATTCTTTGTTATAGATTATTTTTTCAGTTTCATATTTTGCTACAATTTTGGCTGGAAATCCTTGAATGTTGGGAAGAATTTGGTTATTTCTGCAATTCCACAAGAAAAGCTTTCCAATTATTATAAAATAGTTCAGCAATATATGTAAAAGGTCAGTAGTTTCAGTGATAATTCCAACAAGCACATTTTACAGGGAAAGGCCGATCCTTTTACTCGAAATAATGCACCAGTAAGTTTCAAAATCGTTCCAGAACTGCTTAGAGTAAGGGCAGTGGCCGTTGAGGAGCAAATGGTTTAGTGATTCAGGCTGACCTTTGCAGAAACTACATAGATCATTTGTTCGAAAGCCCATTTTATATAATTTGGTGTTTGTGTAAAGAATTGAGTTGAGAACTTTGTATTGAAAAGCTTTAACATACGATTCAAGAGTGGCGGCATGTGGTATCGATTGGTCATTAGTGAGATTAAAATCGCTCTGTAATTTATGAGCGATATAAGGAAGTTGTGCTTTTTCCCTGATAAGTAACGCATAGAATTCTTTAGACTTCAATGTAGTTACGTCAAATATGTTGTTATCAATTACGAACATTGGAGGATTTATTGATGGAAGGCAATCTTTATCTTATAAAGGTGACGGAATAGACCGACGTAGACCAGCCGACTGTAAAATATTTGTTTTATTTATTTTGTTCGAGAGGTGATTATAGGCATCTGCAACATTTAAATTAAACAAAAGATCTTGGGTGAATACAATTCTAGCTTCGTAATAGTTTTTGTAATGGACGGGCTTATTGTCTATTCTAATTTCACAGTTATTCCAAATAATATTTGTCCAATCCTTCCCTGTGTGGCGAAAGTCTGACGGAACTCTGACCACCAAGACAAGAGCTCATAATAGAATTGAGAAGGAATTGTTTAATCAGATATGTTGTAACTGCAAGCAAAAAAAAAAAGGAAGCCTCCAAAGGGGCTCAAGAGGTGTTGTAGGAAGCTTTTCCATGGTCATTGATGGCATTAAAAATTCGTCTCAACCAAGCAAGTCTTAACGATTTGACCACGCATTCAAGATCAATCATTCTCAAACCTCCTTCCTCATATTCCTTTATTACTGACACTCTTTTTACTTTACCTGTACCTTTCCACAAGAATTTAAACAATAACTTATTAAGTGGCTTTATCAGTTCCTTAGGTGTCGGTAGCACTGAACAAGCGTAGACAAACTTAGGGATAAGAAAAGATTTCATTATTGTTACCTTTCCCTAAATCGATAAGCCTCTAGATGACCAGATATTTATTTATTTATTTTTTTAACTGAATCCAAACGCTCAATAAAATTCTTTTCTTTAAGCAGTTTCTGATTATATGTAAAATACACACCTAAAGCTTTTATTGGCTCATCAGGCCATTTAATACCAAAAGGTTTTTCTTTATGATTTCGCAATGAACCAATCCACATGCCTTCAGTTTTCGAACAATTAATCTTGAGCCCCGAGATAATTTCAAATGCATTTAATATTTCAAATAGCTTTACGGCCGAATCTGTGTCTGCAAGAACAGCCGTTGTGTAGTCAGTAAACTGTAAGAGCTTTGTTTCCTCGTTTCCAATTTTAATTCCTTTGATCGCTTCATTTTGTCGAATGGCAATTGTTAAAATTTCCACCACAATTGTGAAAAGATAAGGAGAGGGCGGGTCACCCTGCTCCAAGACTTGCTCAGTGGGTGTAGGAAGGATGAGCGACAGGGGTGGTAATTCTTTTATCTCCTCCATTTCTTTGAGAATGGCCACAGCGTTGTTTCCTCCACTTGTTTGTGTGCCTTCTGTCTTCTTGGTGGGAGGTTTAGATGGCCGAGTGCGTTTTGGAATCGGTACTACTTGCTCTTTCTTGTCAGACATAATGTGGTTTCATGATTAACAGTGAGCAAAAATTGCGCTTTTGCTTTGCTCCTCTGAAATCTCTCATTTACTCTTCAACTCCATAACAGGACAGAGCTCTCTCTAAGCCAGAATATTCACCGATAAAACAATATACACACACTATCTCGTTAGCAGAGCCCCGTTACCCTTGTCCAGCGGAACGGACGCTGAAGGCTCTGGAATAATCCAAAACCGGAACTAGAAAACTCTGATTCCGGCTAAATAACTGCGCGTGCTTGAGGGGAGAACGTTTTAAAGCAACAAGAACACTGGAGTTCACTTTTCACTCGCAAGACAGTACACGTGAGTATAACCACATCTAATACACTCGAAACCCTTCAACTGCAGAGAATCAAAAGTAACGAGAGACATATTTTTTAATCAAAACAGATTTCAGTAACTGGTGTGTCACGCAAGTGACAATTGCAGTATTTTCAAAAACAAAAACGTTACCAAACTCGTAAGTTGTAAAAATATTTATTTCTTGATCAACCTCGTATAGATAAAAATCCAGAAGAAATCACGATTTTTGAGTTTAGAATTTGAAAATGCAAGGAAATGAAACCATGTTTTAACAGCCAGTTTACTATGGCCTTTTTAGATTCGACTAGTGACCTAATGACTCTGGGAAGGAGATTATCTTATGCGCCACACACTCGTTACACGAGCGTGTGCTCAAACACTTCCGAAAATATTTTTCCCGCCAAAAATTTGCACTTGTTCTTGAGCTAGGGTTGTGTTGAAACTTGCCACATTTTTTTTTCATATTTATGCATGACCCCTTTTTTGACGTTGTCATTGACGAAAGAACCCTCGTGTACGTACGTGACGTGTATCTCATTAGCCCAGCCCTAATTTATGCAACGTGAAAACGAGGTCTTGGATCTAAATTATCCCACACAACTACTGCTGTTATTTTGCTTTTTTTTTCTTTTTTTTTGAAAAATTCGTTCTCAATTTATGATCCCAGCAAAACATTTTTGCCTTAGTGGGGAGAACATTTCCCTCTGCATTTTGAGAGAAGAGCAGGGCGGAGCAGTCTCACAAGCTTTATTATTTTATTTATTTATTTATTTTTTGAGAGGGCATTTATGTTATACGGCCCTATTGCAGTTTACGGACGATTGAAGAGAAGCATTGGGTAAGAGAGGAACAGTTTCGGCAGTGGCACCAGATGTATAAGGTCTTGGGATTTCCCTTGCAGTTGATCCACTTATACGTTATCGTTCATAAACAACGAATCAAAATGAAAGAAAAAAGGAAGAAAAATAAAACTGTCGCATATCTTATTCTTTTTCTCCCTTTTTTCATGCCATTTTATCCTTTACTTGGACTTTGCCATTACAAAAAGTTGGTAAGTAGCCGTTCTTTTGCTTTTTTTTTTTTTTTTTTCTTTTTTCATACATATGTTGTTAATTTATAAATGCAACAAAACTTTCGGCCCTTAGTGGACAAAACATTTTTTTCCTGTATATAAAAGGAGCCTGACTACAGAGTGTAGCAGTCGTCAAAGTTCTTTAAGGTCTCGCTATAGGTAAAATTGGGAGACTCGCTCAATTTGTTTTATTTTCTTTTATTATTTTTTTTGTTTTTGTTTTCCCATCTCTTGAATCGATTGGCTGTAAAGTATATTTTCGCAAAACAAATATCTGATTAATTAAATTTTAAAACCGCTAAAATTCCTTTTCTTTGTTTCCCGCAATAATCTGTGCGCTAAAAATGATTGAGGTATCATGTCTGTTGTGTTCTTCATCTCACAATTATTTTACAAACACAGTTTAATTTAAACGGAAAACATCCAACATTCAACATCCAACCTTTTACATAGAGCAAAAAGCAATATATTTACATATTCTTAAATCCTAAAGGAATACCGGGGTAACAATGTATTTAAGGTCCTATTCTATCGAACAAAGCATCAAAGTTGTACACAATTGTACACAAAGCTCAGTATACACAATACTGAATCAGTTCCACAACACCTTCCCCCTAGCCTAGAACGTTCTACTATAGGCGATTATGTAAATTTAGGTTTCTTCGTGCATCTAGACCTTCGCGGCCTATCCGGGCCATACTCGTTACCAGTTGGCATCCTGGGGTTTCGACGTTTCCTTTTGGCGGATGTCTCCGCATTGCTTGACCTTTTGTCTTTCATCTGTGGAGAAGCTTTCTCCGCTCCACCATTTGAATGGTCTCCGCTTTTAACTGATGGGGTTGGGGTTTCACCTGGCCCCACGTCCTCTGCTGAGACGTATGTTGGACGTAGCTGCTCAACATGCCTCCGCCATCTTGGTCCCTTTGGGTAGACCCTGACACATACAGAACGAGCTCCACGCACTTTGTTGACCACAGCAGGTACCCATCTTGGGTGTTTGTCTTGACGTGGACCGCAATAGAGAGCATAGCAAGAGGTCCAAATTGGGTACTGTGGATCTAACGGGCCTGCTAGTGTTTGCGCAGCTTTTGCAGCTTGCTTGCTCTGACGCTCTTGAGCCTGGTGAGCAGGAGACGGAATAAGAACATCTATGGCCCTCTTTATTTGACGACCATTCCAAAGCTCACTAGGAGAATAGCCACAAAGTAACGGTTTTCTCCGGTACAGCATGAGGAAACGCTGAAGAGAGACTCTGGGGGGGGTGTTTCCGACTTTGAACGTCTGGATCTGCCTTTCTGCTGCTCCGGGTGATAGGGGGCTCCTGTCAGATCTACAATCCCTCTTGACTTGCACCATTCCTGAAATTCCTCCGAAGTGAAAGTCGTTGCATTATCCGATACCAGGGTATGCGGATAGCCGAAATGTGCAAAGTCCTCCTCCAGCAGGTCGATGGTAGCTTTGGAAGACGTAGAACTGGTTTGATGAATGCATGGGTAATTGGAATACGGATCCGTAAGTACGAACCAATTAGAACCTAGGAAATTGATAGCGTGGTCAACGTGCACTAGGCTCCAAGGTTTCTCTGGAAACATCCAAGGATGGACAGGAGATTCTGGAGCTTTGTTCTGATGTTCAGCACAAGGTTGACATGCCCGACTGACTTCCACAATGCAGGAATCTATCCCCGGCCAGTAAACTGCCGTTCTTGCTAAGTGTTTCATACGCTGCATGCCGAAATGACCTAGGTGCAGAATCTCTAACACTCTTGGTTGCAGTCTGGCTGGTATCACCACACGAGCTCCGTAGAAAGACACCCGTTGGACACTGATAGGGAATCGCGAATCTTCTTGAATGCCTCTACTGTGTAAGCTGTGACCCCAGTGCCATTACTTTCCTCGCGAACCTTTCCTAAAGGCCAACCCTCTCGAGTATAGCGTACTACAGTCGCCGACACCCGGTTCTTTTCTGTTTCTTTCGGAAGCACTGTTGGGTCTCCTGGATTAAGCTGCAAACCAATCGTCTTGATGGAACAAATGCAATCTGTATCCGCCTTGCTTTCCTCTCCATTGAAACAAGAGTCGGGGCCAGCTGACAAACGACTTAGTGCATCTGCATTTCCATGATCAGAAATCTTCCTGTACTCTACTGTGTACTCGTACTGACTTAACATCAAAGCCCATCTTGCCAGACGATTAGCAGCTAATTGAGGAGTTGCCTTTGTCGGACCAAACAGCGAGAGCAAAGGTTTGTGATCTGTCACAAGAATAAACTTCCTTCCGTAGACAAAATGGTGGAACTTTCTCAGTGCAAAAACAATTGATAATGCTTCTTTCTGCATCTGGCTATAGTTTCGTTGCGTTTGGGAAAGAGTCTTTCAAGCGTTGGCAACTGGACGCTCTGAGCCATCTTCGTAACGATGGAAAAGTACAGCTCCGATTCCAACATTTGAAGCATCACAGGCTATTCCTATGGGTAGGAATGGGTCATAGTGTGCAAGTACAGTGTCTTCACACAACAGAGATTTTACCGTGTCGAATGCTGCTTGCTCCTCTGCACCCCAAATCCACCGAGAATTTTTCTTAGTCAGCTGGTACAGGGGTTCCAAATGTGTGGACAGATTGGGCAGGAACTTGCTGTAGCATGAATTGGACTGAACCAAGGAATGAGCGTAGACTGGAAACAGTCGTAGGCGCAAAGGAGCAAGGATGGCACTGTCGGTTAGTGCGCGGCCTTGGTGCAAGAGTTCCTGAATTCGATTCCCGGATCTCGCATCCTTGTTTCGACTTCTTTCCTTTCCGTGTAGCTAAGTAGCTTTAAATACCCGTAAAACGGAGCACTGATGGATAGGGGGAAGTAAAATGAGCGCACCGTCGACATCAGGTTTGTCAGTTGAATTACTGTTACGAGTTACTGACGTTAAATATGGTTACTTTACTTTACTTGACTTTACTTTAGGCTTCTTCTGAACAGCATCAACCTTGGGACTCTTAGCAACTCCTCGGCTTGACAACAGATGTCCCAGGTACTCGACATAGGGCTGAGCAAATAAGCATTTCTCAAGGCGACAACGGAGTCCCTTGTCACTCAGGCGTTGTAGTAGCCTCTTTAAATTGTCGAGGTGCTCTTGCGCCCTTGATCTGCTGACCAGTATGTCATCCAGGTAAATTGCAACGCCGGGAGATCGCTTGTAAGCTGATCCATAATTTCCTGAAAATATCCCGGGGCAGAGGTAATCCCAAAGGGTAAACGCATTTGGAGAAGAACACCTTGATGATTGCTTAACGCTAGTCTCTTCTGTGATTCAGGACCAAGTATAATCTGGTTGTACGCATCTGCTAAATCAATCTTCGTAAAACCATATCATCCTGAAAGCTTCTGCATCAGTTTTTCTGGCATAGGTATTGGATGACGATGCGCTTCCAAATGAGCATTAACAGTCGCAGAATAATCTCCAGAAACCCGCAGTTTGGCCTTGGCTTGTCCTGGAAGCAAAGGTACGCGGATGAGTACTACACGAGTGCCATACTCATTAAATTGGGTTTTTCGCCAAACACCGCGTTTGATTCCTGCTTCGTATGCTTGAACTAAGTCTTCCTGAAGTGCAAATGGAACCGTTCTAAGTTTGCAGAACATGGGCTTCGCTTCGGCTTTGCACTTCACCTCTAACCCAAAGTCTTTAAGTTTTCCCAGCTCATGCTTGAAGACATCAGGAAATTATTTATGCGACATTCATTTTGTAACTTCCTATCAGGTTCTAAATCTTCAAACACAGCACGACAAGCGGTAGACGAGCCAAGAATATTCTTTTGCATTAGGTTATCCACTGATATTCCAAGCTGCTTAATGGCACCACGCCCTAGCAGGTTGAGTTCGGGTAATTCCGTCACATTAAATCCTAAAGACTGTTGGCTATCCTCGGTTTCCGCTTGCACGGTAACGGTTCCTAAAACTGGTAACTCGTGTTGTCTAGCCGACTCAAAGTGTTGGTAAGGTTCCTGTAGTTCGGGTTTCCCCAATGCACTCCAAGCATTTTTGCCAAGGAAGTTGTCTCCTGCTCCTGTGCCC
This sequence comes from Montipora foliosa, assembly GCF_036669935.1. NCBI lineage: Eukaryota > Metazoa > Cnidaria > Anthozoa > Scleractinia > Acroporidae > Montipora > Montipora foliosa. The sequence continues at coordinate 77,706 of NW_027179770.1, forward strand.
ACTTCGAATTTTACCGTGTGTTGCCTTTCCAACTTAAGCGGTAAATGAAGTTCAGAAACTTGAATCTTGTTAACTGCCGTTGGCTTTAAGATAGTGAAGATCTTTTGGGTTTTCCTCTTCTCACCCCTCAAAATGTTGCTGTGTCGCTTTTTCTTTAAACAGGCAACCTCCAGGTTTCCTATCTTACTACAATAATCGCAGGTAGCGCGCTTAAATCGACATTCCTTTGGATTGTGCCCAGGCTTGCCACATCTTATGCATGTGGCCGGGGATCACTGGGATTCAGACGAGGCAGACTTCCCTTTCCGGTTTGGCTGAATCTTGTTGACGTCTTGCTTTAGGTGTGGCCCATGAACAGTTTCTTCCTTGGCAACCTTTGCGGCGTCTTCCGTTTCGATCGCTATTTCTGTAGCTCTTGCGAAAGTGAGTTCATCATCCTTGACTTTAAAAAGAGCCTTTAGCACAGCCTCGTTATTGAGAGAACAAATAAACCTAGTTCGCAAAGCCTCGTCCAATGGATCTTGAATCGATGGAAAATCGCAAGTTACTGCGTCCTGACGAATGCGTGCTACAAGTTCCTGGATTGTTTCACCCGGTTTCCTGTCCATGTAACGTTCACGAACAATAAAACGCTTTGGCTGAAATTGTTCAGTCATGAATTCCGAAATCTCCTTGATGTTAAGCTAATTGACATCCTTTGGTGGAGTTTGTTGGCCAGCGAGGTTAGTAAGAAGTTTATATGTAACCGGTGTCTGGTTGGTCAAAAACACAGATGCCGTCTTTTCGCTCGGAACCGAATGTGCCTCGGCAAATGTATTGAACCACGCCCAGTAATCCGTCCATAATTCACACGCTTACTTGAAAGCAGAGAAACTTGGTAAGGCGACCGTAAACGACTTAGTTGTTTCTTTTCCCTTAGATTTCTGGGCTAGAGTCAAGAGAACTTGGATTTGTTCCTGATGTCGCTTTTCCTGAGCTTGCACCATGAATTGTTGTTGTTGAATTTGCTGTTGAAGTGGTTGCAGCAATTCATCCGTCGCCATATCAAAAGTTTCGAATATGCTGTGATGGGCTGTAGAAAAAAAGTTTAAAACTCGACAGTAACGAAGTCCTGTTCAAACAATATCGACAGTTGAATTGATCCCATCCTCGTCGCCAAAAATCTGTTGTGTTTTTCACCTCACAATGATTTTACAAACACAGTTTAATTTAAACGGAAAACATCCAACATTCAACATCCAACCCTTTACATAGAGCAAAAAGCAATATATATACATATTCTTAAATCCTAAAGAAATACTGGGGTAACAATGTTATTAAGGTCCTATTCAATCGAACAAAGCGTCAAAGTTGTACACAATTGTACACAACGATCAGTATACACAATACTGAGTCAGTTCCACAACAATGTCAAACACACGTGAAAGGATTGGGTGTCAATTGACAGCCTTCGCGCGCCATCTGCTACCTTAGCACGTGCCCAAACGCTGATTGGCTCAGCATAATTGTCTTTCAAGTAGGGGGCGGAGTTATTCAACAGACCGTGAACTGCACACAAAATCTTCAAGCTCGATTTTCTAGAGATTTACTTTGACGCCAAAATCACAACTTCTCAAACCTCCTGTCCGACAGGTTTTAAGATATCGCTTCCAAATTTTCAGTTCTAATAAATCATTGTACTACACCAAATACCGTGTGAGGAATTTTTTGTTTTTCTTTGGAGACTAATTTTTTGGCACTTTTTCTGCCCAAATTAAGTATGAGATGAGAGTTTCGACTTTGGTGCGTGATATTTCCTTTAGTTCTTGACATACCAAAAATTCTTCACATGACTTTTTTGGGTTGCACGTCACGCAATTGAAAACGTAAGTCGCTCACTCTTTCAGAAGTTGAGTCAAGAAATGGATGTGTCATAGAAGAGGAATAAAGAAACAAAGGGTCCAAGTCTCAGGGCTGTGCGATATTCCGTGCTTGAGTTATTCGGCGAAATTTATCGCTCAAATTTGTAGAGTTTTGTATGGAGGCGCCATGTTGGTGTACTGCTGAAGTACACCAACATGGACGGAAACCTGTAAAAACATCTGGTATTTAGTTCGGCTGTCTGTAACGCTTTCTGCTGTATAATGAGCAAGCAAACATTCGTATAGACACGTCTCCTAGTATTTTGGCTGTTTAGGCCACCAAAACAAGACGGAAATCGATGTTTCTTTTTATGCAACTGACATGTTTTTCGAAAGCCGTCAACATGTCACGCACTGTGAAACTCTGAAATTCAAACTGCTCTATTTTCGAAAGGAAGCACGGTGCCCAGCTGAAAATATGCAAACAGATATATTTTAAAAACCTCTTGTAGCTGATCAAGATGGAAACTCAAAAAGGCTCTTTAGTGTTTTGTGACGTCACGTGCAACCCAATAATTAGAGTGCATTCATCTGTGACTAAAAATGCAACAAAGTGCGTTTATTTTTGCAATAAAGTGAAGGTGCAGGAACTTCTTTAGCAGACTTAGTCGTTCTGAGTTTGAGGCCTCAAAACCAAAAGGCAACATCAATACAACACGTTTATTCAAATAATTCAATGTATGGGCTTTATATAATGATATGCAGTTTGTCCCTGTACGAAAAATAGCGGCGCAATAATTTCATTTTTTACGCGGACACCTCATTTTCCTTTACCAAGACCTTAAGAAGCATATATAATGTGCTGCCCAATTATACTTTACTGAAAATTGTAAAAGACTTGGACAAGAGGGAAAAAGGTTCTGCGGTGTCACAGGATCTGGGAAAGGCATTCGACACTATCTGACTCCACCTTCTTTTACAAAAGCAAAAAGCATATAAGGTCTTAAGATCTCTCTTCGAAGTTAACCCCGTAAACGTTTATTGGTAATTAAAAAACGAATCAAAATAAAATAAAAATAAGAAAGAAAAACAAAACTATCGTCATGCATATACGCACTATTAAAGATACACATTACTTATCTTATTATTTATTGTGTTCTTTTTCCATGTCATTTTCTTCTTTACTTGGACTTTACCATTACAAAAAGTTGGTAAGTAGCCGATATTTTCCTTTTTTTTTTTTCACACTTGTTGTTAATTTTCAAATGCAGCAAAATGTTTAGCCTTACACACTAAAAGTTAAAGTGTAAGACTACACTTAAAAATGGTGTAAAATTGTTGCCAGCCCCGCAAGCCGTTTTTTTGTGTGTATTATTACACCAACTTCTAAAGTGTAGTTTAACTCTCAAAAGGACGGTAAATTTATACGCAAAGTAGTGTAAAATGTGTGTAATACAACTTTGCACTTGTAAAATTACACATGTAGCAAGGGTAATAATATCAGAAAGGAAGGGTAAAATTACACTCTAAAATGGTGTACCATTGTTGCCAGCCCGGCAAGCCGTTTTTTTGTGTGTATTATTACACCAACTTCTAAGGTGTAGTTTAACTCTCAAAAGAATGGTATATTTAAACGCAAAGTAGTGTAAAATGTGTTATACAACTTTGCACTAGTAAAATTACACATGTAGCAAGGGTAATAATATCAGAAAGGAAGGGTAAAATTACTCCGTATGACGGTGTAGTGATCTACCCCATCTAAAAAACTTGAAATTACATGATAAAAAAGTATAATTCAATCCCAATATGAAGAGTAATTATGTTTATTTAACATCTATTTATCAATAAAATCATACGTGACAATGGGTAATATAAACTCAATCGTAATTACACTTGCTAACTTAAGAAAAAAAACGCACAACTCTAGATAACTAACAGCCTACAGTGTATATGAGTTCTTTAATAAGGGAATAACATGACTTTTTTCGGGAATATTGTTTATTTGCGCCCGCGTTGTGTCATTTGCGGCCCTCGCACGCAAATGACATTACAAGGGCGCAAATAAACAATATTCCCGAAAAAAGTCATGTTATTATCATTATTATCAATAAACAAGGCCAAATGATATCAAGAATGCGAGTTTTAATAATACAACCCACTACTGTAATAAGACTACACTTAAAAATGGTGTAAAATTGTTGCCACCCCCGCTATCCGTTTTTTTGTGTGTATTATTACACCAACTTCTAAAGTGTAGTTTAACTCTTAAAACAATGGAGTTCGCCCGCAATGAGGATAAATGGAGGAGAATCTTGCTTCAACCCAGGTAGCTCTTGTTCAGTAGGCACAACCTGCATATATAAAATGAAGTGGAAAAGAACAGATGTTGTAAACGTTATAAAAGGTGCAAGTTACATCGAACTGAATGAAGTGCGCCACCCGACAGTTCATGCAGATGGAAATTATACTACAAACACGTAGTACACTAAAACAACTAAAGTAACTGAATGGTTAGATCTACTTTACAACTTACATCAAACTGTATGAGGTGCGCCACCCGCCAGTTCAGATGGAAATTATACTACATAGTACACTATAACAACTAAATGAACTGCATGGTTAGATCTACTTTACAAGTTACATCAAACTGTATGAGGTGCACCACCCGCCAGTTCAGATGGAAATTATACTACATAGTACACTATAACAACTAAATTAACTGCATGGTTAGATCTACTTTACAAGTTACATCAAACTGTATGAGGTGCGCCACCCGCCAGTTCAGATGGAAATTATACTACATAGCACATTATAACAACTAAATTAACTGAATGGTTAGATCTACTTTACAAGTTACATCAAACTGTATGAGGTGCGCCACCCGCCAGTTCAGATAGAAAATTATACTACATAGTACACTATAACAACTAAATTAACTGCATGGTTAGATCTACTTTACAAGTTACATCAAACTGTATGAGGTGCACCACCCGCCAGTTCAGATGGAAACTATACTACATAGTACACTATAACAACTAAATTAACTGCATGGTTAGATCTACTTTACAAGTTACATCAAACTGTATGAGGTGCGCCACCCGCCAGTTCAGATGGAAATTATACTACATAGCACACTATAACAACTAAATTAACTGAATGGTTAGATCTACTTTACAGGTTACATCAAACTGTCACTGGACGAAAAAATGAATTTACTCGAGTTTGCAAATTGAGCAAATGTATGGCAAATTTAGGGCTCTAAGTTTGCTTTAAATTTGGTTTGACAGGTAAAGTCTGCGCAAACTTGGATATTTGTTTTATAGGAATTTGTGTGCAAATGTTAAGGAAATGTAACTGTATACTGCAAATTTGCTTGGCGTTTGCGTGGGATGCAAATCTTTATCGTTCCACAGATTTGCTCAAATTTGCCTCTCCGTAAAAGATAGCAGTTCGACCACAACCGCAAATGCAAGCAAACATGTCGAAAAACCAATAATTTGCGGTATTGTTTGAACTGATTTTCAAAGGATCCAAATACGTACATTTGCATTTACTTTACTCTGTTTTGCAATGGGAGCAAAAAGGAATGAATTGCCTGAATATGACTTCGTTGTAAATTTTCAAATTTCCTTCCTATAAATATTCATATTTGCCTGGGAGCAAATAATGGAGATTTACATCATCTTCGTTTTCTTGTCATAGGCAGTGTGCATATGATATTTGTTACACATTTTACTGCTGCGGTAAACTTTCAATTTTTACATAACCGTTATATTGTTAAACGAAAACTGCACTGGTATTCGGGAGCTGTTGAGTCTCATCAGCGGCAACCTCCTACAACAAAAACCAAACAATGGTGGGCCTTCGTACATAAATTGCCTCAAAGTCAACCTCGTTCCCAGGATCTTTACGGAGGGGCGACCAAAATACCGGCAAAGACCCTGGAAACGAGATTTTGTGACAATGGAATCAATCTCGTACCCAGAGTCCTCGGGCTTTTTGGCCAGCGGGTGAGCGCCCGGAGAGACTCTGGGATAATCGACTTCATTTTCCCAGAAAACGTGGGTTCCGGTCTTATGACGTATGGTTGAGTTTAAACGGAAGCAGAAAAGAGAAAACCGTTAACAGTAGAAATGGCGGGTTGAAAGTGTTCGAGAAACAAGAATTTTAGCCTTACACACAAAGAAACTGGAGAAATGATCATTGGCTTGCTGTAAGAGCAAGTGAAGATAAAACCTCTGACACTTTCGGTGAGTGTATTTTTGGTGTTTCAGCGTACATTCCATCGTTCAGAATGCAATGAGAATGCCATCGTGCAAGCAACACGATCGACAATTTTTTTGTGGAAACGACACAAATCTTCTCTTCTTCTACAATTTGATGTTTCCGTAATTCTGAATGGCTTCGACAAGACCTTATTCCACGGATTTCGCCTCAAAGAGACCAACGTAATGTTTCCCACGGTACTTTTGCAACAGCAACAGTAATCACTTTTTAGCAGCGTGAGAAAATTCCCGTGCGGTATAAGACATTGTTCAAACCTCGTCGTTATATTATTTTTGTGATTTATATATTTCTGAGGTAAAAAAAATCAAACAGCACTGAAACTAGTTTTAGATTTTGAATGTCCCTCCAAATTCTGGGGCTTCCGAATTACTTACCGTCTTCCTGTCGGACTGCCATTGCTACGCAATCGGCCAATTAAAAATATAGTTCAAATCGATTATCCCAGAGTCTCTCCGGGCGCTCACCCGCTGGCCAAAAAGCCCGAGGACTCTGGGTACGAGATTGCAATGGAATCGGTTATCGACGGTTTGAAATTCGCGCGGGCGATGTGTTCTTTCCTCTTTCAAATTTCCGTTGTTGGACAACTAAAGTTTACGGCGATTCCTTGACATTTATGTGGGTGAAATGGCAGTACGAAATCGAAATCGACGAAATCCGTAAGAAAGGGCTGCGACCATTCACACCATAACGTCGGGAACCAGCTATAGTATTACAGTAGTTCGCCACAAAGATACACGCCAAGTCTTATGAACGTTGAATGGTCAGTCTTTGGAATGTTCTATGCCTATTAATTTCAAGTCCACGATTTCCACTAATTGCAATACCACCAGAGAAACCTAGCGAGAGTAGACTTCGCTCGCTGCTTGACATAGAACCGTTGAATCTATACTCATACGTAAGCTTATTAAAGCTTTACTGGATTGTGATCAGGGAGTTGACGGTGTTCGAGCAAGAGATTCGGCCAACGCCAGCAGCATTGATCGATAAAGAATTCGTGGCAAAAATACAGGCCTTCTTCCAAAAGGAAACGGAGTTCAACGAACGTTTGGAACAAATACAAAGGGTGGCGGATCGAACAGCTAGATTCCAGAGCGCCGGCCGAATGGCAAAAGATTGCCGAAGGAGTTTTTGGTAGGTCACCTTAATACTGATACAAAGGAAAGTAAATGCCTTAAATTTTGTATAGAATAGCCTTGCTTTTTCATAACACGTTTGATTGCTGATTCATTGAGACTTGCATCATCCATCCCTCCCCCTGCAAGGACAGTTTTTACTTTTGCAGACCTACACATGCACTCCCTTAGTAATTTCACGTAATGTTATTAAGGCCACTTAAAACAATATCAATAATAAGGAAAGGGGAATGATATCACCGCATTCCTGTCACAGCCCATTATATCCGTCCCCTTATTTGCCACTTACAGTGCATGTATTTTTATACGCCTCATTCTTCAAACAACACTGCTAGTAGAACACAATAGTGGCCCGGGTATTCTACATGTATGGTTACTCCCTCACCACCATGTCGTAGGACAAGCAATGTGGTGTGCAGTGGCAAGGTTTGGTCGAATACCAGATTTCCTATGACATGGTATACCTTCACTGGTGTCCCATGTCCAAACAATGTCACATGTTTAGTATCATGAAGCCTTTTTATACCAAGCTATTCACCAAACCTTGCCACTGCACACCACATTGCTTGTGCAAGGATATACTGTATGTAAATATTTCATATGACATGGTATACAAAGATTTCTCACTTGTTACTTGTCACTTGTACATGTATTTTCGTGCGACATGGTCTACCTTCACTTGTGTCTCATGTCCAAACAATGTAACATGTTTAGTAACTGAAGCCTTTTATACCAAACTATAAAATATAATTGTAGCCAATCAGAATGCAGGGAAGACTGTGAAATAATAACTGTACATGCAGCTGTATTCCACCAAACCTTGCTACTGCACACCACATTGCTTTTGCAAGGATATAATTATGTAACTATTTCCTATGAGTTGGTATATAAAGCTTCCAACATTAAAAGTTAGTAGCCCAAGTCATTTTTTCAAGAGCCCAGAATTAATTAATTCCAGCGGGGATCATATTTACAAGAAAGTGGTGATGAATCAAGTGAGGCACACATTCAAGCTACTTGTTCAGAAATTTGGTCGCCTGCGCTCGCAAATAAGGCACCTCAGGCGACCGTTAGGCAGCAGCCTTGCAAAGCTTTGTCACATGGTATTTGTCACTTAAGTATTTTGTTTGCATGTACATGTACAGGTGTATGCAAGCCTTTACAAAAAAATCCAATTGTCTTTTGTGGTATTCCATGGTACAAAGAGACTACTCAAAAGCATTGCATAAAAATTACTAGAATTTCTCATGAAAGATTATAAACCTACCATACATGTACATGTACTGTAGAACTGGCTCTCTAAAATTTAAAACAAAAGTTTTGAGGAATAAAAATTCCTCAGGATGTACTTTTTTGTTGTTACTGTTTGAACTAGACAAAGTACGCATCACAGTTCTTCGTCTAGTTCATACAGTAACAATACAAAAAGGACATCCTGGGGAATTTTTATTTCTCATGCAGTTTTCTGCATGATTCCTCCACTGTTTTAATTGGATATGGTAAAACTCACAATATCATGCTTTTAGTACTTTATGGCCAGGAACCCAAGAAAAGAAGGGCAATTTATAGGTGATATACCAAAGTTGTTTTGAGTTGTAGCCCTCAAACACTAATTCCTTTAAAAAATCATGAAAAACTAAAAATCAATAATTATTATTGATTTAATCACATGCACAAAATGATCAATTTGGAAAGGTGGACACTTGTGGAATGCTGTCACAGGCTTCCAGATAAGTTTGCAATTCCTTTAGCTTCATTATTCAGTTTCATTTACACCAGAGGATTGCTTATGAATTGCAAAGTGTTGTGTTACATCATTCGTTGAAATGTACATGTAGCTATGCATTGATTGATTGATTGATTGACTGGGTGTGAATATTTTCTAGGGCCTACATGTACCTCAACCACAAGATGCAGTGCTGAAGGAAATTGTGCATTGAAATTTAATTGGAGGGAATTTCTTAAGATGCTAGAAGCAGACAGTCCTCTGATTGTGAATTGTGATGCAAATGTAGATTAATGTCTTTATGTCATTACTTGGGAGGGTAGAGGTTTTATTGTGATTCTGGATAGGCACCTTACGAAATTAATCTTATGACATTAACTGTTTGAAGTGAATTCTTTCAGACATCAGGTAATTATAGCAGAGTTGAATGCCTTCACAATGAACGGGTTAAACGCAAGCAAGAGATCTTCTGTGCAACAATCAGTGACTTCCTCTGTTACCGGTAACACAAGAACAGTTTCTCAATTTTTGACTACATTGTAAAATCAAGAAAGGTTTCACTATCCTGTCTGAGAAAATTGTCAGTCATCTTTCAATCGTAAACACATCAATCTTAAGCAGTAACATATATATGATGTAAATCTCCAATAGACATATCTGCACATGGCAGCAATGATTGAAAGATCAATGTAATATAAGTACAATCATCTGAACTGGCGGGTAGCACACCGCATACAGTTCGATGTACCTTGTAAAGTAGGTCTAACCATGGAGTTATTTAACAATTAGACCCATAGCCCACAAGGGCTATGGGTCAATAGCCCATGAGGCGAAGCCAAATGGGCTATTGACCCGTGGCCCTTGAGGGCGAAGGGTCTAATTGTTTTGGTTTAACCCAACTAGTCGGCCAGAAAAGGCAATAGCAAAGAAATATTTATTAGGGAATAAAACGAAAGAAAGTGTCAGGCTTTTTGCTACTCGAGGACTATTACTAATAGTCCTCTAGTAGAGTAGCCAGTCAAAATGCAGGATTTGCATTAGTCCACTAGTTGGGTGATACTAATTTGTTACAGTATACTAATCTGTAGTATTTTCCATCTGAACTGGCAGGTAGCACACCTCAAACAGTTAAATGTAACTTGTAAAGTAGGTCTAACAATGCAGTTAATTTGTTATAGTATACTAATTTGTAGTATTTTCCATCTGAACTGGTGGGTGGCACACCTCAAACAGTTCGATGTAACTTGTAAAGTACTTCTAACCATGCAGTTAATTTTTGTTATAGTGTACTAATTTGTAGTATTTTCCATCTGAACTGGCGGGTGGCACACCTCAAACAGTTAGATGTAACTTGTAAAGTAGGTCTAACCATGCCGTTAATTTTTGTTATAGTGTACTAATTTGTAGTATTTTCCATCTGAACTGGCGGGTGGCACACCTCATACAGTTCGATGTAACTTGTAAAGTAGGTCTAACCATGCAATTAATTTGTTATAGTATACTAATTTGTAGTATTTTCGATCTTAACTGGCGGGTGGCACACCTCAAACAGTTAGATGTAACTTGTAAAGTAGGGTAACCATGCAGTTAGTTTTTGTTATAGTATACTAATTTGTAGTATTTTCCATCTGAACTGGCGGGTAGCACACCTCATACAGTTCGATGTAACTTGTAAAGTACCGGTAGGTCTAACCATGCAGAAAATGGCCTCAGCGACGGGGAGCAATGAGAGGCAGCAGTACATTTTTAAGTTCGATTGAAATGTATAAATACTACAATCGTGGCCAGAGATGTTGAGATAATTTAGCAAAACTAACACTTTCGAACAAACAATAGAATTTTGTATTCAAATGAAAACATCTTTTTCATCTGTGGTCACCCCCTCTCCCCCAAACACTGTTGCAAAAGGCTTCTTGGATGTTTAGTTGTTTCCAACATTGAAAAAGGGGAAAGGAGAGGCTACCTTTCACGAGGGGAGAAAGCAGAATTTACACCAAAGAAAAAGGTTGGTAATTTTCATGTGTCTCAACAACTTCTGTCCATGATTGTAGGTACACGGTATAAAACCAAAGGTATTACTTATACCATGAGCAACTACTGTGCAATGACAAGTATATTATTGCAATTTGGAATACTTTTGAGTGGTGATTTCTTGAGCTGCCTTGTTTAAATCTGCTTATTTCTGACTTGGATGCTGAAAATTTCCATGATTTTCAAGTAATTTCACCTTTTTCGAACATTAATATACATATATTTTTTCCTTTAATGCCACTTTACTAGCTATCTAAATTAGTTGTTGTTAAAATGATGTTAACCCATTTGTTATATTTAAGAGAATTATAAACTGGTAGAAAGAATTAGCCCTTTCACTCCTAATAGAGGAGGAACTCCCCCAGAATTAAAATTCCTTTATGTAAAGTCCCAAGAAATAATACTAAGCAAGAGGTCTGCCAAAACGGGTTGCATTTGAATGGTAACGTTACACTAACAGGATTTCATCCTCAAATTTAACAGTTTGAGTGAAAAAATTGTCTTGTCACAATTAATTAAATTGGTCAAAGAGTGAAGGGGTTAAATAGGCGATTTCTGAGTTCCACAAACCTAAAAGGCTTCTTTTTGAAACAGGTTTGAGGCAACTCTGAAAAAGCCTATTCAAAATATGTTGGAGAATGAATATTTCTCTTATAGGTTATTAAAAGATCTGATTGGTGTATATATAGTATAATTATGTATATACAATTTGTAATTTGTTATTGTTTTACCCCCAGTTTTTAGTAGATAATTATGTTCACGGTAAATTTGCTTTATAGAATGAATTAAAAATCATTTGAACATAGAAAATGGTATGTCACTGGTTCTCTTTGATGTGTTTAAGTAGCAATCTTGTTTAAAACTTGGACTTTCATTATAAAATCATTTGCTATCGGGGCAAACATGCTCAATATTAAAAGTTTTATCACATTTTGCCGCCTCAAGTGAACTTGTTCAAAAGTTGGACTTTAATTTTATTTGCTATACCTAAGCAAACCCGGTAAATAGTAGGAGTTTTACACATTTTGCTGCCCAAGCAAACATGAGCAAACATGCTGAATAGTAAGAGTTCGATCAAATTTGCTGCCCCCAAGCAAACTTGTTCAAGACTTAGGTTTTGACCACATTTGCTGCCCCAAGCATAATTTCCCAAAATTTAGAGTTTGATCAAATTTGCCACCCAGGAACAATTGTTCAAAATAAGTGTTTGACAACATTTGCTGCGTGAGCAAACGAGTTTAATACTAAGAGTTTGTTCACATTTGCTATATAAAACAATCTGGTTCAATGTTAAACATTTGCCTGCAATTTCCAATATGTGCAAACATGATCAATAAAATAAGATTTTGATCACCTTTACTACCATAAGCAAACACTGTTCAACTTTAACATTTCGCTCACATTTCCAACCCTGCTTTAACTTGCTTAAAATAATGAGTTTACACGTTTTTACAACAGGAGCAAAAGGTGTGCGAAACAGCAAATTTGCGCGCTAATTTGCGTCATGTGTAAAGACAGTTCAAAGAAACACATTTTCATCCACATTTGATCAGTATGTAAATAACCCCCAAATTTGCACGCACACGTTACCTTTGCACACAGGAGCAAATCCTAAACAAATGTGGCATTTACCACCGTTGCTATGGGTGGCAAATATAGTGCAATATCAATCTTTGCTCTTCAGCAAATTTGAGCAAATTTCTGCAAATGTGGTATTTGCTACACTTTTGCTGTACTTTGGTTACCCTCGTAAATCCATTTTTTCGTCCAGTGTGTATGAGGTGCGCCACCCGCCAGTTCAGATATAAAATTATACTACATAGTACACTATAACAACTAAATTAACTGCATGGTTAGATCTACTTTACAAGTTACATCAAACTGTATGAGGTGCGCCACCCGCCAGTTCAGATGGAAATTATACTACATAGTACACTATAACAACTAAATGAACTGCATGGTTAGATCTACTTTACAAGTTACATCAAACTGTATGAGGTGCGCCACCCGCCAGTTCAGATGGAAATAATTATTATACTACATAGCACCCTTTAACAACTAAATTAACTGAATGGTTAGATCTACTTTACAAGTTACATCAAACTGTATGAGGTGCGCCACCCGCCAGTTCAGATGGAAATTATACTACATAGTACACTATAACAACTAAATTAACTGAACGGTTAGATCTACTTTACAAGTTACATCAAACTGTATGAGGTGCGCCCCCCGCCAGTTCAGATGGAAATTATACTACATAGTACAATATAACAACTAAATGAACTGCATGGTGAGATCTACTTTACTTTCAATGTCATAAAAGAAGCACACCACACGAAATGTAAATAGAGTAGGTCAAAAGAAGACCAACTCATTATAGAAACAAATACATAACAATCAAACTTTATCACCACGATGGAACACAACACGTAATCATCAAACCTCGTCACAGAATAACAAATCTTACCACATAGTGACAAAAACACACCACAAGAAAAAAAATTGAAGACCAAAAGAATAAAGATTACATAAGGAAGTTATAGCTTTCCATAATTCTTTCTTGTTCTCCATTGTATTCTACTACTTCCATTTCATCATTAACCCTAAAATAACCCAAATCCTGACCATCTTCATTGAATTAATGACATACCTGTAGGAAGTTCAGATTTGACTTAAACTTATAGGAAAAAAAAGGGTAAACTCCACTTAAACAATTCAAACAAAGGAAAAACTGTTGCCATAGCATTACGTTCATTATCAAATGGAGACCTTACACTAAAATCTTCAAGGGATATTTGTGCTGAATTGTAATCTAACCTTGCACAGCTCTGTTAATTTCTTTATTCTCAAATTCATTGCTTTCCTGAATCAAAGAGCCAATTTGAATAAAATCAGTCCAATTCCACTGAACAACACTTTGTATTTAGCGTGTGTGGTGACCGACTGGGAAAAAAACCGATTGGAAAACGAAACCGAACCGGAACAAACGAACTAAGAATTGAACAATAATATTATTATTGCAAAAGTAGACAAAGTACACCAATTAAACCAATGGAATAATAGACAGAGATAAAGTTATCTGGGCTATAGGTTGGCCAGCTCTTCACAGCCTGGGTTCAGCAATGGGTTACTCATGAAGTTCTCTTCTATTTAGCGTTACACGAATGTTTTCACTTCGTGACACGTATGTCTTTCTCTAAACAAATCTCAGTAAAAAACAGCCGGCATTTTTGTAATATCACGCCCCTGGTGAGTCATGGGTAGTACCAGTCCTTTACACTTACCTGGCGCTGTTGTCGCGCGAGAAAATCAATTTTCCTTATAATCTTCAATTTTGGCCCAACATTACGAATTACGGAATAAGTTATGCTCCCAAATCACTACCCGTATAACTTTCCAAGAGGCCAAACAAAGACTTCTCCAGCAATTTCCATGCATGAAAGAAACATATATTTATATTAAATTTTAAGTCGGGAAGTTGCGGTCCCCTCGCCAAGGAACAAATACCAAAACATTATGTTTATGAAGTTAGGTAGATTTTACCTATTCTGCGCGCCGGCATATCATTTTCCGGGAGAAGTATTCTAACTGACCGTCGCCGGGACCCAAGGTCTTGATTTGGGTGACATAACGAGCTAACAGTGCCTTCCATTTGTGTCTCAAATCTAAGGAACGTCAAAACACTGCAACAATTCTTTCGTTTTCAACGTAACAGAAAACAGCTTGTACTTTTTTTTGTATTTTAATACATCGTCCTTTGGTGCGAATTGTAGTCTATCCAAAAACACTTCGATCGACTACAATACGCACCAAAGAACGATGAGAACATCATGACCCTCAAAACTTAACAATAGAAATAACGAACACAGTTTACTCACCACGAAAGGATTCAGCATATTTGTTGTACGGGGCGCCTAAACTGGTAAGCCATTCGCCTACTTCCTCCACTGTCCATAGTTTAACATCTGAGCATCCATGAGCAGCCATTGAATTTAAAATAACGCAAGAAACAGGACCTCCAAATATTCAAAATCCTTCTCCGAAGACTGGCCGAATGAAAAGGAATACAAAGAGGGTCATCAAGTTTCTTTATCGCTATTCAATAATGCATCTTGATTGGCGGAGAATTATGTCGCCTTTTTGACCGGAAATTTTTGTCAAAAGACGTAAATACCGAAGCCAATCACATGGCTCGAAGTGACATTTGTAACCGGAAACAAGCCTTTTGAATTTTACCATGCAGTTGACACCTATGCTTGTTACGAACCAGATTTTTAGGAGCTTAAAAAAACTACCAGTACTGGCTTACATTCGTAGTCGGCATTCGCGCGACCCAAATTTTCTTGTCATTTGTGGTAGGACTGGGTACAGCAAGACTTATAAACTCTTTTCAAGTTTTGAATCTCATTTTCCCCGCAACCATCCTGAACTTATTTAGGAAACGGACGAAGGAAAAGAGAACGAAATTCTTTCTCATGATGATTCGGATGATCCGGTACATTCGCCCAGTTCAGAGGGAGAAAGCGACTCAGAGAATGACACCAGAAATACATCTTCGAATGTCTTCGAAACGTTGATATATTCATACTTAAACTAGAGAGTGTGACAAATTGAGCCAGACTGCAATGAGAACTACGTACAAACAAATAAGCCCTGAGGACAGTTTGTTCGGCCCAGTATATCATATTTATGAATAGCTATTTGTAAGCCCACAACTGAATGAGTTAAAAAACCACTCTAACATGGTTTAGATTAATCGGCCTTTTACTATTAAATTTGGTGTAAAAGTACACTTCCAACTGCGTAATTTTATCCTTAATAATACGCATAAACTTTATCCTTTAAAAAGAGTAAAAATACCCTACATATAGAGTAATTTTAGAAGATTATTTTGGTGTAATAGTTTACAGAGTAACAAGATGTAAAAATACCCTACATATAGAGTAATTTTAGAAGATTTTTTTTGTGTAATAGTTTACACAGTAACAAGGTGTAATTTTACATTTTTGCGTTCGTAACATTACACTTTAATTTTTAGTGTGTATTGGTTAGAATTTTTTTTCGGCTGTATATAGAAGGAGCCTTACTACACAATGAAGCAGTCTTCAAAAATTTTAAAGGACATTTATATTGTGCGGCCTAACTCCACCTTACTAAAAATTGGAGAAGCCTTGGACAAGAGAGTAAATGGTTCTGCGGTGTCACAGGATCTGGGAAAGGCATTCGACACTATCTGCCTCCACCTTCTTTTACAAAAGCAAAAAGCATATAAGGTCTTAAGATGTCTCTTCGAAGTTAACCCCGTATACGTTTATTGGTAATTAAAAAACGAATCAAAATAAAATAAAAAAAAGAAAGAAAAACAAAACTATCGCCATGCATATACGCACCATTGATTAAAGAAACACATTAATTATCTTATTATTTATTGCGTTCTTTTTCCATGTCATTTTCTTCTTTACTTGGATTTTACCATAACAAAAAGTTCGTAAGTAGCCGTTATTTTCCTGCTTTTTTTAATTTTTATTTTACACTCTTTGTTAATTTTGAAATGCAGCAAAACGTTTAGCCTTAGTGGGCAGAATTGTTTCTCTTGTATATCGAAGGAGCCTGACTACAGAATGTAGCAGTCCTCAAAAATCTTAAAGGGCATTTATGCTGTGCGCCCTAATTATACTTTACTGAATATTGCAAAAGCTTTGGACAAGAGAGAAAAACGTTCTGCGGTGTCACAGGATCTGGGGAAGGCATTCGACAGTATCTGCCTCCACCTTCTTTTACAAAAGCAAAAAGCATATAAGGTCTTAGGATCTCTCTTAGACGTTATCCCCGTATACGTTTATTTGTAATTAAAAAACAAATCAAAATAAAATAAAAAGAAAGAAAAAACAAAACTGTCACTATGCATATATGCACTATTGATTAAAGGTACGTTTTGCTTATTATTATTTTGCTATTTTCTGCGGTGTAACAGGATCTGGGGAAGGCATTCGACACTATCTGCCTCCACCTTCCTTTACAAAAGCAAAAAGCATATAAGGTCTTAAGAGCTCTCTTCGAAGTTAACCCCGTATACGTTTATTGGTAATTAAAAAACGAATCAAAATAAAATAAAGAAAGAAAGAAAAACAAAACTATCGCCATGCATATACGCACTATTGATTAAAGATACACATTACTTATCTTATTATTTCTTGTGTTCTTTTTCCATGTCATTTTCTTCTTTACTTGGATTTTACCATAACAAAAAGTTCGTAAGTATCCGTTATTTTCCTGTTTTTTTTTTTTAATTTTATTTTACACTTTTTGTTAATTATCAAATGCAGCAAAACGTTTAGCCTTAGTGGGCAGAATTTTTTTTCCTGTATATTGAAGGAGCCTGACTACAGAATGTAGCAGTCCTCAAAAATCTTAAAGGGCATTTATGCTGTGCGCCCTAATTATACTTTACTGAATGTTGCAAAAGCTTTGGACAAGAGAGAAAAACGTTCTGCAATGTAACATGATCTGGGGAAGGCATTCGACACTATCTGCCTCCACCTTCTTTCACAAAAGCCAAAAGCATATATGGTATATAAGGTCTTAGGATCTCTCTTGGAATTTAACCCCGTATACGTTTACTGGTAAATACAAAACGATTCAAAATAAAATTAAAAAAAGAAAGAAAAACAAAACTATCGCCAAGCTTATTCGCAGTATTGACTTATCTTATTATTTATTTTATTCTTTTTCCATGTCATTTTTTTATTTACTTGGATTTTACCATAACAAAAAGGGGGTAAGTAACCGTTATTTTCCTTTTTTTTTTTTTTTTCACACTTGTTGTTAATTTTCAAATGCAGAAAAATGTTTAGCCTTATTAGGCAGAATTTTCTTTCTCTACATAGAAGGAGCCTAACTACACAATAAAGCAATCTTCAAATTTTTAAAGGACATTTATAGTACGCGGCCTAATTATACTTTACTGAAAATTGGAGAAGCCTTGGACAAGAGAGTAACAGGTTCTGCGGTGTCACAAGATCTAGGGAAGGCATTCGACACTATCTATGCTTATTCGCAGTATTGATTAAAGATACACATTACTTATCTTATTACTTATTGTGTTCTTTTTCCATGTCATTTTCTTGTTTACTTGGATTTTACCATAACAAAAAGAGAGTAAGTAACCGTTATTTTCCTGTTTTTTTTTTTTTTTTCACACTTGTTGTTAATTTTCAAATGCAGCAAAATGTTTAGCCTTATTGGTTAGAATTTTTTTTTCCGCTGTATATAGAAGGAGCCCGACTACAGAATGAAGCAGTCTTCAAAAATCTTAAAGGGCATTTATGCTGTGCACCCTAATTATACTTTACTGAATGTTGCAAAAGCTTTGGACAAGAGGGAAACACGTTCTGTGGTGTAACAAGATCTGGGGAAGGCATTCGACACTATCTGCCTCCACCTACTTTTACAATAGTCAAAAGTATATAAGGTCTCAAGATCTCTCTTGAAATTTAACCCCGTATACGTTTATTGGCAATTAAAAAACGAATCAAAATAAAATAAAAAAAGAAAGAAAAACAAAACTATCGCCATGCACATACGCTGTATTGATTAAAGATACACATTACTTATCTTTTTATTTATTTTGTTCTTCTTCCATGTCATTTTCTTCTTTACTTGGACTTTACCATTACAAAAAGTTGGTAAGTAGCCGATATTTTTCTTTTCTTTTTTTTTTTTTTTTTTCACACTTCTTAATTTTCAAATGCAGCAAAATGTTTAGCCTTATTGGTGAGAATTTTTTTTCGGCTGTATATAGAAGGAGCCTTACTACAGAATGAAGCAGTCTTCAAAATTTTTAAAGGACTTTTATATTATGCGGCCTAATTCTACTTTACTGAAAATTGGAGAAGCCTTGGACAAGAGAGTAAATGGTTCTGCGGTGTCACAGGATCTGGGGAAGGCATTCGACTCTATCTGCTTCCACCTTCTTTTACAAAAGCCAAAAGCATATAAGGTCTTAGGATCTCTTATGGACGTTACCTCGTATACGTTTATTGGTAATTAAAAAACAAATCAAAACAAAACAAAAAAAAAAAAAGAAGAAAAACAAAACTGTCACCATGCATATATGCACTATTGATTAAAGGTACGTTTTGCTTATTATTATTTTGTTACTTTTTGCGGTGTAACAGGATCTGGGGAAGGCATTCGACACTATCTGCCTCCACCTTCTTTTACAAAAGCAAAAAGCATATAAGGTCTTAAGATGTCTCTTCGAAAATAACCCCGTATACGTTTATTGGGAATTAAAAAACGAATCAAAATAAAATAAAGAAAGAAAGAAGAACAAAACTATCGCCATGCATATACGCACTATCGATTAAAGATACACATTACTTATCTTATTATTTATTGTGTTTTTTTTCCATGTCATTTTCTTCTTTACTTGGATTTTACCATAACAAAAAGTTCGTAAGTAGCCGTTATTTTCCTGTTTTTTTTTTTTATTTTTTTATTTTACACTTTTTTTTAATTATCAAATGCAGCAAAACGTTTAGCCTTAGTGGGCAGAATTTTTTTTCCTGTATATAGAAGGAGCCCGACTACAGAATGTAGCAGTCTTCAAAAATCTTAAAGGTCATTTATGCTGTGCGCCCTAATTATACTTTACTGAATGTTGCAAAAGTTTTGGACAAGAGAGAAAAACGTTTTGTGGTGTAACAAGATCTGGGGAAGGCATTCGACACTTCTTTTACAAAAGCAAAAAGCATATAAGGTCTTAAGATCTGTCTTCGAAGTTAACCCCGTATACGTTTATTAGTAATTAAAAAAAAATCAAAATAAATTTAAAAAGGAAGAAAAAATAAAACTGTCACCTTGCATATATGCACTATTGATTAAAGGTACGATTTGCTTATTAATTATTTTGTTATTTTCTGCGGTGTAACAGGATCTGGGGAAGGCATTCGACACTATCTACCTCCACCTCCTTTTACAAAAGCAAAAAGCATATAATGTCTTGAGATCTCTCTTTGAAGTTAACCCCGTATACGTTTATTGGTAATTAAAAAACGAATCAAAATAAAATAAAGAAAGAAAGAAAAACACAACTATCGCCATGCATATACGCACTATTGATTAATGATACACATTACTTATCTTATTATTTATTTTGTTCTTTTTCCATGCCATTTTCTTCTTTACTTGGACTTTACCATTACAAAAAGTTCGTAAGTAGCCGTTATTTTCCTGTTTTTTTAAATTTATTTTACACTTATTGTTAATTATCAAATGCAGCAAAACGTTTAGCCTTAGTGGGCAGAATTGTTTTTTCTTGTATATTGAAGGAGCCTGACTACAGAATGTAGCAGTCCTCAAAAATCTTAAAGGGCATTTATGCTGTGCGCCCTAATTATACTTTACTGAATGTTGCAAAAGCTTTGGACAAGAGAGAAAAACGTTCTGCGGTGTCACAGGATCTGGGGAAAGCATTCGACACTATCTGCCTCCACCTTCTTTTACAAAAGCAAAAAGCATATAAGGTCTTAGGATCTCTCTTGGACGTTAACCCCGTATACGTTTATTGGTAATTAAAAAACAAACAAAATAAAATAAAAAAGAAAGAAAAACAAAACTGTCACTATGCGTATATGCGCTATTGATTTAAGGTACGTTTTGTTTATTATTTATTTTGTTATTTTTTGCGGTGTAACAGGATCTGGGGAAGGCATTCGACACTCTCTGCCTCCACCTTCTTTTACAAAAGCAAAAAGCATATAAGGTCTTAGGATCTCTCTTAGACGTTATCCCCGTATACGTTTATTTGTAATTAAAAAACAAATCAAAATAAAATAAAAAGAAAGAAAAAACAAAACTGTCACTATGCATATATGCACTATTGATTAAAGGTACGTTTTGCTTATTATTATTTTGCTATTTTCTGCGGTGTAACAGGATCTGGGGAAGGCATTCGACACTATCTGCCTCCACCTTCTTTTACAAAAGCAAAAAGCATATAAGGTCTTAAGAGCTCTCTTCGAAGTTAACCCCGTATACGTTTATTGGTAATTAAAAAACGAATCAAAATAAAATAAAGAAAGAAAGAAAAACAAAACTATCGCCATGCATATACGCACTATTGATTAAACATACACATTACTTATCTTATTATTTCTTGTGTTCTTTTTCCATGTCATTTTCTTCTTTACTTGGATTTTACCATAACAAAAAGTTCGTAAGTATCGGTTATTTTCCTGTTTTTTTTTTTAATTTTATTTTACACTTTTTGTTAATTATCAAATGCAGCAAAAGGTTTAGCCTTAGTGGGCAGAATTTTTTTTCCTGTATATTGAAGGAGCCTGACTACAGAATGTAGCAGTCCTCAAAAACCTTTAATGCATTTATGCTGTGCGCCCTAATTATACTTTACTGAATGTTGCGAAAGCTTTGGACAAGAGAGAAAAACGTTTTGCGGTGTTACAGGATCTGGGGAAGGCATTCGACACTATCAGCCTCTACCTTCTTTTATAAAAGCAAAAAGCAAATATGGTCTTAGGATCTCTCCTTGACGTTAACCCGTATACGTTTATTGGTAATTAAAAACAAATCAAAATAAAATAAAAAAGAAAGAAAAAGAACAAACTGTCACCATGTATGCGTATATGCACTATTGATTAAAGGTACGTTTTGCTTATTATTTATTTTGTTATTTTTTGCGGTGGCACAGGACCTGGGGAAGTCATTCGACACTATCTGCCTCCACCCTCTTTTACAAAAGCAAAAAGCGTACAAGGTCTTAAGATCTCTCTGGAATTTAACCCCGTATACTTTTATTCGTAATTAAAAAACGAATCAAAATAAAATTTAAAAAAAGAGAGAAAAACAAAACTATCGCCATGCATATACGCACTATTGATTAAAGATACACATTACTTATCTTTTTATTCATTATGTTCTTTTTCCATGACATTTCCTTGTTTACTTGGATTTAAGCCATAACAAAAAGTTCCTAAGTAGACGTTATTTTCCTTTTTATTTTTTTTTTTTTGTTACTTTTGTTGTTAATTTTTAAATGCAGGAAAACGTTTAACCTTAGTGGACAGAATTTTTTTTCCTGTATAGAGAAGGAGCCTTACTACAGAATAAAGCAGTCTTCAAAATTTTTAAAAGACATTTATATTGTGCGGCCTAATTAAACTTTACAGAAAATTGGAGAAGCCTTGGACAAGAGAGTAACAGGTTCTGCGGTGTCAAAGGATCTGGGGAAGGCATTTGACACTATCTGCCTCCACGTTCTTTTACAAAAGCAAAAAGCATATAAGGTCTTAAGATCTTTCTTCGAAGTTAACCCCGTATACGTCTATTGGTAATTAAAAAACGAATCAAAATAAAATTATAAAAAGAAAGACAAACAAAACTATCGCAATGCATATAAGCACTATATTAAAGATACATATTACTTATCTTATTATTTATTGTGTTCTTTTTCCATGTCATTTTCTTCTTTACTTGGATTTTACCATAAAAAAAGCGTGTAAGTAGCAGTTATTTTCCTGCTTTTTTTTTTTTACACTTGTTGTTAATTATCAAATGCCGCAAAACTTTTAGCCTTAGTGGGCAGAATTTTTTTCCTGTATATAGAAGAAGCCTTACTACAGAATAAAGCTATCTTCAAAAATTTTAAGGACATTTATATTGTGCGGCCTAATTATACTTTACTGAAAATTGGAGAGGCCTTGAACAAGAGAGTAACAGGTTCTGTGGTGTCACAGGATCTGGGGAAGGCATTCGACACTATCTGCCTCAACCTTCTTTTACAAAAGCAAAAAGCATATAAGGTCTTAGGATCTCTCTTGCGCCTTAACCCCGTATACGTTTATTGGTAATTAAAAAAAACAAATCAAAATAAATTAAAAAAGAACTAAAAAACAAAACTGTCACCTTGCATATATGCACTATTGATTAAAGGTACGTTTTGCTTATTATTTATTTTGTTATTTTCTGCGGTGTAACAGGATCTGGGGAAGGCATTCGACACTATCTGCCTCCACGTTCTTTTACAAAAAAAAAAGCATATAAGGTCTTAAGATCTCTCTTCGAAATTAACCCCGTATACGTGTATTGGTAATTAAAAAACGAATCAAAATAAAATAAAATAAAAAAAAGAAAAACAAAACTATCGCAATGCATATACGCACTATATTAAAGATACATATTACTTATCTTATTATTTATTGTCTTCTTTTTCCATGTCATTTTCTTCTTTACTTGGATTTTACCATAAAAAAAGCGTGTAAGTAGCAGTTATTTTCTTGTAGTTTTTTTTTTTCACTATCTGCCTCCACCTTCTTTTACAAAAGCAAAAAGCATATAAGGTCTTAGGATCTCTCTTGGACGTTAACCCCGTATACGTTTATTGGTAATTAAGAAAATAAAAAACAAATCAAAATAAATTTAAAAAGAAAGAAGAAACAAAACTGTCACCTTGCATATATGCACTATTGATTAAAGGTACCTTTTGATTATTATTTATTTTGTTATTTTCTGCGGTGTAACAGGATCTGGGAAAGGCTTTCGACACTATTTGCCTCCACCTTCTTTTACAAAAGCAAAAAGAATATAAGGTCTTAGGATCTCTCTTGCGCCTTAACCCCATATACGTTTATTGGTAATTAAAAAAAACAAATCAAAATAAATTAAAAAAGAACTAAAAAAAAAAACTGTCACCTTGCATATACGCACTATTGATTAAAGGTACGTTTTGCTTATTATTTATTTTGTTATTTTCTGCGGTGTAAGAGGATCTGGTAAAGATATTCGACCCTATCTGCCTCCACGTTCTTTTACAAAAGCAAAAAGCATGTAAGGTCTTAAGATCTCTCTTTGAAGTTAACCCCGTATACGTCTATTGGTAATTAAAAAACGAATCAAAATAAAATAAAAAAAAGAAAGAAAAACAAAACTATCGCAATGAATATACGCACTATATTAAAGATACATATTACTTATCTTATTATTTATTGTGTTCTTTTTCCATGTCACTTTCTTCTTTACTTGGATTTTACCATAAAAAAAGCGCGTAAGTAGCAGTTATTTTCTTGTTGTTTGTTTTTTTTTTTACACTTGTTGTTAATTATCAAATGCAACAAAACGTTTAGCCTTAGTGGGCAGAATTTTTTTCCTGTATATAGAAGGAGCCTTACTAGAGAATAAAGCAGTCTTCAAAATTTTTAAAGGACATTTATATTGTGCGGCCTAATTATACTTTACTGAAAATTGGAGAAGCCTTGGAAAGGAGAGTAACAGGTTCTGCAGTGTCACAGGATCTAGGGAAGGCATTCGACACTATCTGCCTCCCCACCTTCTTGTTACAAAAGGCAAAAAGCATATAAGGTCTTAGGATCTCTCTTGGACGTTAAAACCCGTATAAGTTTATTGGTAATTAAAAAAAAAAAAAAAAAATTCAAAATTAAATTTAAAAAAGGACAAGAAGAAAACAAAAACTGTTACCTTGACATATATGCACTATTGATTGAAAGGTACCTTTTGCTCTAGTATTTTATTTTGTTATTTCGTCTGCGGTTTGCTAAAAACAACCAGGATCTGGGAAAGGCATTCGACACACTATCTGCCTCCACCTTCTTTTTACAAAAGCAAAAAGCGTATAAGGTCTTAAGATGTCGTCTTCGGAAAGTTAAACCCCCGATATACGTTTATTGGTAATTAAGAAAACGACATCAAAACTTAAAGATTAAAAACTAACAAAAGCCAACAAACTTATTGCAATGTCATATTAAGCAGTATAGTTAAAGATAAACATTACTTATCTTACTTATTTAGTTGTGTTCTTTGCTCCATGTCATTTCTTCTTTACTTGGATTTTACCATAACAAAAAGTTGGTAAGTAGCCGTGTTTGCCTGTGTTTTTTTTTTTTTTTTAAACTTGTTGCTAATTTTCAAATGCAGCAAAATCCGGTTAGCATTAGTGGTCAGATTTTTTTCCTGTATATAGAGGGAGCCTGACTACCGAGTGTAGCAGTCTTCAAAAAAATCTTAAAGGGCATTTATGCTGTGCGCCATAA
>NW_027179771.1:0-17500 GCF_036669935.1 Montipora foliosa
GCTTGCCATTCCTATTTGAGAAGGGCGGAAAGTGAATGATATTGTCAGGGGAAGTGATATCTCACGGGCTTCGATATACCGCATTCTAAAAAAGAGAAATTTTAACGCAAGTAATCACTACCGAGAACGTCAATTACAACGGCCAAAATGTGGATGTCGAACGCGCAGCGAAGTTAAGTTCACGCCACAAAACGCTTATTATTGAGAGAAAGGACATCGTACTAAATAATGACAATTCAAGGACGATTTGGCAGTGTTTTGGATTGGACATACCTTGAAAATAAAGTTACTTTCGGAAACATTGCGTGACGTTTAGCATTCCCTTTTGAAATTCACCATACATAATTCCATTTCAACTTGTTACAAGGGATATGACCCATAAAAAAGAGGGAAATATAAATAGCAAAGACAGTTTATAATCCTGGGACAAAAAAAAGAGCAGCAAACAATGCCGTACTCTGATTTTAGGAAACTCCGCGGAGGAGTGGCCACGAGTAACCACGAGTAACCATAATTAACAAGTAGAATAATTACATTATCTTTTTATAATAATCTTGTGGTTACTCGTGGTTACTCGTGGTTACTCGTGGTAAATGAGAAAAATATTGTTTCTTTACTCCAAAAAACATTCATTTCCCAGCAAAAACCAGCTCTGCAAAGCATCTGCGACAAGGTGGAAAGTCTTTTTGCACCGACATAGCAATTTGAGCGTGGAAAGTAAATGTGTTCCCCGGCTGTAACAGCCCACCATCTCTGTTTCGCGTCATTTGTGGACACCACTTCAACCAACAAAATCGGCTTCTTCTGATGAATTGGAGTTAGAGGCATAACCCTTTAACAAATCCATGCTTTAACGCTACTCACAAATAGCGTATTAAAGAAGCAAAAGTGAACAGGTCCTTTCGCTTACGTCACAATCTTCGCTTTCGCACAGGACAACGCATTTTTCACACTCGAAAACGAGAATAATAAACTATCCGCAATTTTTAGACCTGTAAAAAGTCTTTCACTCATGTGGTCATATTGACGGACAGACTGGACTATAGGTGCCCGTATAAAGGGTATAAAGGAAGTTTTCTGAAACAGACATGTCTGTATGAAAAAACTTTGTATGAAGTGTAATAACGACTTCTCATAAGCGTTTTTTTGCATTAATATATGAAATATACACATTTCAATAGCGTTTATGCGTTTTCATGTCATATAGGAATCAGAAATATATTAAATCACCTTTTTCTTTATTACGGTGATGTAGCGGACTGGTATGATTGCAGACATTTCAGTGTCGAACATAGTTTTCACACAGAACATTTCTAACGAGGTAAGGGCATGTATACGCTTGCCATAAGGGCATGTATACGCTTGCCATCTATTTGAGAAGGGCGGAAAGTGAATGATATTGTCAGGGGAAGTGATATCTCACGGGCTTCGATATACCGCATTCTAAAAAAAGAGAAATTTTAACGCAAGTAATCACTACCGAGAACGTCAATTACAACGGCCAAAATGTGGATGTCGAACGCGCAGCGAAGTTAAGTTCACGCCACAAACGCTTATTATTGAGAGAAAGGACATCGTACTAAATAATGACAATTTCAAGACGATTTGTGCAGTGTTTTGGATTTGACATACCTTGAAATAAAGTGATACTTTCGGAACATTGCGTGACGTTTAGCATTCCCTTTCGAAATTCACCATACATAATTCCATTTCAACTTGTTACAAGGGATATGACCCATAAAAAAGAGGGAAATATAAATAGCAAAGACAGTTTATAACTCCTGGGACAAAAAAAGAGCAGCAAACAATGCCGTACTCTGATTTTAGGAACTCCGCGGAGGAGTGGCCACGAGTAACCACGAGTAACCATAATTAACAAGTAGAATAATTACATTATCTTTTTATAATAATCTTGTGGTTACTCGTGGTTACTCGTGGTTACTCGTGGTAAATGAGAAAATATTGTTTCTTTACTCCCAAAAACATTCATTTCCAGCAAAACCAGCTCTGCAAAGCATCTGCGACAAGGTGGAAAGTCTTTTTGCACCGACATAGCAATTTGAGCGTGGAAAGTAAATGTGTTCCCCGGCTGTAACAGCCACCATCTCTGTTTCGCGTTCATCTGCGACACCACTTCAACCAACAAAATCGGCTTCTTCTGATGAATTGGAGTTAGAGGCATAACCCTTTAACAAATCCATGCTTTAACGCTACTCACAAATAGCGTATTAAAGAAGGCAAAAGTGAACAGGTCCTTTCGCTTACGTCACAATCTTCGCTTCGCACAGGACAACGCATTTTTCACACTCGAAAACGAGAATAATAAACTATCCGCAATTTTTTAGACCTGAAAAAAGTCTTTCACTCATGTGGTCATATTGACGGACAGACTGGACTATAGGTGCCCGTATAAAGGGTATAAAGGAAGTTTTCTGAAACAGACAATCGGCGACAAAATTAGTTGAGACAGTTGCTAACAGAGCACACTGGCAACGACACATTCATTGTTTGCAAAGAAAACTTGTCCAGAAAGTACGTTTCGAGGAAACCCTCCCTCCCCCACCCTAATCAATGTTGTACCGCTGTCGACAAGGCTCGTAGAAAACAGAAAAACACAACATTGTCCCGGGGGTGCGGGGGAGGGGGCCATTTGCGCCGCTGAGCTTGCAATCGACTCTAAAGGATAAGAGTGTCTCAACAATTTTGACGCCGATTGTCTGTATGAAAAAACTTTGTATGAAGTGTAATGACGACTTCTGATAAGCGTTTTTTTGCATTAATATATGAAATATACACATTTCAATAGCGTTTATGCGTTTTCATGTCATATAGGAATCAGAACATATATTAAATCACCTTTTCTTTATTACGGTGATGTAGCAGTGACTGGTATGATTGCAGACATTTCAGTGTCGAACATAGTTTTCACACAGAACATTTCTAACGAGGTAAGGGCATGTATTCGCTTGCCATAAGGGCATGTATACGCTTGCCATCTATTTGAGAAGGGCGGAAAGTGAATGATATTGTCAGGGGAAGTGATATCTCACGGGCTTCGATATACCGCATTCTAAAAAAAGAGAAATTTTAACGCAAGTAATCACTACCGAGAACGTCAATTACAACGGCCAAAATGTGGATGTCGAACGCGCAGCGAAGTTAAGTTCACGCCACAAACGCTTATTATTGAGAGAAAGGACATCGTACTAAATAATGACAATTTCAAGACGATTTGTGCAGTGTTTTGGATTTGACAAACCTTGAAATAAAGTGATACTTTCGGAACATTGCGTGACGTTTAGCATTCCCTTTTGAAATTCACCATACATAATTCCATTTCAACTTGTTACAAGGGATATGACCCATAAAAAAGAGGGAAATATAAATAGCAAAGACAGTTTATAACTCCTGGGACAAAAAAAGAGCAGCAAACAATGCCGTACTCTGATTTTAGGAACTCCGCGGAGGAGTGGCCACGAGTAACCACGAGTAACCATAATTAACAAGTAGAATAATTACATTATCTTTTTATAATAATCTTGTGGTTACTCGTGGTTACTCGTGGTTACTCGTGGTAAATGAGAAAATATTGTTTCTTTACTCCCAAAAACATTTATTTCCCAGCAAAACCAGCTCTGCAAAGCATCTGCGACAAGGTGGAAAGTCTTTTTGCACCGACATAGCAATTTGAGCGTGGAAAGTAAATGTGTTCCCCGGCTGTAACAGCCACCATCTCTGTTTCGCGTTCATCTGCGACACCACTTCAACCAACAAAATCGGCTTCTTCTGATGAATTGGAGTTAGAGGCATAACCCTTTAACAAATCCATGCTTTAACGCTACTCACAAATAGCGTATTAAAGAAGGCAAAAGTGAAGAGGTCTTTTCGCTTACGTCACAATCTTCGCTTCGCACAGGACAACGCATTTTTCACACTCGAAAACGAGAATAATAAACTATCCGCAATTTTTTAGACCTGAAAAAAGTCTTTCACTCATGTGGTCATATTGACGGACAGACTGGACTATAGGTGCCCGTATAAAGGGTATAAAGGAAGTTTTCTGAAACAGACAATCGGCGACAAAATTAGTTGAGACAGTTGCTAACAGAGCACACTGGCAACGACACATTCATTGTTTGCAAAGAAAACTTGTCCAGAAAGTACGTTTCGAGGAAACCCCTCCCTCCCCCACCCTAATCAATGTTGTACCGCTGTCGACAAGGCTCGTAGAAAACAGAAAAACACAACATTGTCCCGGGGGTGCGGGGGAGGGGGCCATTTGCGCCGCTGAGCTTGCAATCGACTCTAAAGGATAAGAGTGTCTCAACAATTTTGACGCCGATTGTCTGTATGAAAAAACTTTGTATGAAGTGTAATGACGACTTCTGATAAGCGTTTTTTTGCATTAATATATGAAATATACACATTTCAATAGCGTTTATGCGTTTTCATGTCATATAGGAATCAGAACATATATTAAATCACCTTTTTCTTTATTACGGTGATGTAGCAGTGACTGGTATGATTGCAGACATTTCAGTGTCGAACATAGTTTTCACACAGAACATTTCTAACGAGGTAAGGGCATGTATTCGCTTGCCATAAGGGCATGTATACGCTTGCCATCTATTTGAGAAGGGCGGAAAGTGAATGATATTGTCAGGGGAAGTGATATCTCACGGGCTTCGATATACCGCATTCTAAAAAAAGAGAAATTTTAACGCAAGTAATCACTACCGAGAACGTCAATTACAACGGCCAAAATGTGGATGTCGAACGCGCAGCGAAGTTAAGTTCACGCCACAAACGCTTATTATTGAGAGAAAGGACATCGTACTAAATAATGACAATTTCAAGACGATTTGTGCAGTGTTTTGGATTTGACAAACCTTGAAATAAAGTGATACTTTCGGAACATTGCGTGACGTTTAGCATTCCCTTTTGAAATTCACCATACATAATTCCATTTCAACTTGTTACAAGGGATATGACCCATAAAAAGAGGGAAATATAAATAGCAAAGACAGTTTATAACTCCTGGGACAAAAAAAGAGCAGCAAACAATGCCGTACTCTGATTTTAGGAACTCCGCGGAGGAGTGGCCACGAGTAACCACGAGTAACCATAATTAACAAGTAGAATAATTACATTATCTTTTTATAATAATCTTGTGGTTACTCGTGGTTACTCGTGGTTACTCGTGGTAAATGAGAAAATATTGTTTCTTTACTCCCAAAAACATTTATTTCCCAGCAAAACCAGCTCTGCAAAGCATCTGCGACAAGGTGGAAAGTCTTTTTGCACCGACATAGCAATTTGAGCGTGGAAAGTAAATGTGTTCCCCGGCTGTAACAGCCACCATCTCTGTTTCGCGTTCATCTGCGACACCACTTCAACCAACAAAATCGGCTTCTTCTGATGAATTGGAGTTAGAGGCATAACCCTTTAACAAATCCATGCTTTAACGCTACTCACAAATAGCGTATTAAAGAAGGCAAAAGTGAAGAGGTCTTTTCGCTTACGTCACAATCTTCGCTTCGCACAGGACAACGCATTTTTCACACTCGAAAACGAGAATAATAAACTATCCGCAATTTTTTAGACCTGAAAAAAGTCTTTCACTCATGTGGTCATATTGACGGACAGACTGGACTATAGGTGCCCGTATAAAGGGTATAAAGGAAGTTTTCTGAAACAGACAATCGGCGACAAAATTAGTTGAGACAGTTGCTAACAGAGCACACTGGCAACGACACATTCATTGTTTGCAAAGAAAACTTGTCCAGAAAGTACGTTTCGGGGATACCCCTCCCTCCCCCACCCTAATCAATGTTGTACCGCTGTCGACAAGGCTCGTAGAAAACAGAAAAGCACAACATTGTCCCGGGGGTGCGGGGGAGGGGGCCATTTGCGCCGCTGAGCTTGCAATCGACTCTAAAGGATAAGAGTGTCTCAACAATTTTGACGCCGATTGTCTGTATGAAAAAACTTTGTATGAAGTGTAATGGCGACTTCTGATAAGCGTTTTTTTGCATTAATATATGAAATATACACATTTCAATAGCGTTTATGCGTTTTCATGTCATATAGGAATCAGAACATATATTAAATCACCTTTTTCTTTATTACGGTGATGTAGCAGTGACTGGTATGATTGCAGACATTTCAGTGTCGAACATAGTTTTCACACAGAACATTTCTAACGAGGTAAGGGCATGTATACGCTTGCCATAAGGGCATGTATACGCTTGCCATCTATTTGAGAAGGGCGGAAAGTGAATGATATTGTCAGGGGAAGTGATATCTCACGGGCTTCGATATACCGCATTCTAAAAAAAGAGAAATTTTAACGCAAGTAATCACTACCGAGAACGTCAATTACAACGGCCAAAATGTGGATGTCGAACGCGCAGCGAAGTTAAGTTCACGCCACAAACGCTTATTATTGAGAGAAAGGACATCGTACTAAATAATGACAATTTCAAGACGATTTGTGCAGTGTTTTGGATTTGACAAACCTTGAAATAAAGTGATACTTTTGGAACATTGCGTGACGTTTAGCATTCCCTTTTGAAATTCACCATACATAATTCCATTTCAACTTGTTACAAGGGATATGACCCATAAAAAAGAGGGAAATATAAATAGCAAAGACAGTTTATAACTCCTGGGACAAAAAAAGAGCAGCAAACAATGCCGTACTCTGATTTTAGGAACTCCGCGGAGGAGTGGCCACGAGTAACCACGAGTAACCATAATTAACAAGTAGAATAATTACATTATCTTTTTATAATAATCTTGTGGTTACTCGTGGTTACTCGTGGTTACTCGTGGTAAATGAGAAAATATTGTTTCTTTACTCCCAAAAACATTCATTTCCCAGCAAAACCAGCTCTGCAAAGCATCTGCGACAAGGTGGAAAGTCTTTTTGCACCGACATAGCAATTTGAGCGTGGAAAGTAAATGTGTTCCCCGGCTGTAACAGCCACCATCTCTGTTTCGCGTTCATCTGCGACACCACTTCAACCAACAAAATCGGCTTCTTCTGATGAATTGGAGTTAGAGGCATAACCCTTTAACAAATCCATGCTTTAACGCTACTCACAAATAGCGTATTAAAGAAGGCAAAAGTGAACAGGTCCTTTCGCTTACGTCACAATCTTCGCTTCGCACAGGACAACGCATTTTTCACACTCGAAAACGAGAATAATAAACTATCCGCAATTTTTTAGACCTGTAAAAAGTCTTTCACTCATGTGGTCATATTGACGGACAGACTGGACTATAGGTGCCCGTATAAAGGGTATAAAGGAAGTTTTCTGAAACAGACAATCGGCGACAAAATTAGTTGAGACAGTTGCTAACAGAGCACACTGGCAACGACACATTCATTGTTTGCAAAGAAAACTTGTTCAGAAAGTACGTTTCGGGGATACCCCTCCCTCCCCCACCCTAATCAATGTTGTACCGCTGTCGACAAGGCTCGTAGAAAACAGAAAAACACAACATTGTCCCGGGGGTGCGGGGGAGGGGGCCATTTGCGCCGCTGAGCTTGCAATCGACTCTAAAGGGTAAGAGTGTCTCAACAATTTTGACGCCGATTGTCTGTATGAAAAAACTTTGTATGAAGTGTAATGACGACTTCTGATAAGCGTTTTTTTGCATTAATATATGAAATATACACATTTCAATAGCGTTTATGCGTTTCCATGTCATATAGGAATCAGAACATATATTAAATCACCTTTTTCTTTATTACGGTGATGTAGCAGTGACTGGTATGATTGCAGACATTTCAGTGTCGAACATAGTTTTCACACAGAACATTTCTAACGAGGTAAGGGCATGTATACGCTTGCCATAAGGGCATGTATACGCTTGCCATCTATTTGAGAAGGGCGGAAAGTGAATGATATTGTCAGGGGAAGTGATATCTCACGGGCTTCGATATACCGCATTCTAAAAAAAGAGAAATTTTAACGCAAGTAATCACTACCGAGAACGTCAATTACAACGGCCAAAATGTGGATGTCGAACGCGCAGCGAAGTTAAGTTCACGCCACAAACGCTTATTATTGAGAGAAAGGACATCGTACTAAATAATGACAATTTCAAGACGATTTGTGCAGTGTTTTGGATTTGACAAACCTTGAAATAAAGTGATACTTTTGGAACATTGCGTGACGTTTAGCATTCCCTTTTGAAATTCACCATACATAATTCCATTTCAACTTGTTACAAGGGATATGACCCATAAAAAAGAGGGAAATATAAATAGCAAAGACAGTTTATAACTCCTGGGACAAAAAAAGAGCAGCAAACAATGCCGTACTCTGATTTTAGGAACTCCGCGGAGGAGTGGCCACGAGTAACCACGAGTAACCATAATTAACAAGTAGAATAATTACATTATCTTTTTATAATAATCTTGTGGTTACTCGTGGTTACTCGTGGTTACTCGTGGTAAATGAGAAAATATTGTTTCTTTACTCCCAAAAACATTCATTTCCCAGCAAAACCAGCTCTGCAAAGCATCTGCGACAAGGTGGAAAGTCTTTTTGCACCGACATAGCAATTTGAGCGTGGAAAGTAAATGTGTTCCCCGGCTGTAACAGCCACCATCTCTGTTTCGCGTTCATCTGCGACACCACTTCAACCAACAAAATCGGCTTCTTCTGATGAATTGGAGTTAGAGGCATAACCCTTTAACAAATCCATGCTTTAACGCTACTCACAAATAGCGTATTAAAGAAGGCAAAAGTGAACAGGTCCTTTCGCTTACGTCACAATCTTCGCTTCGCACAGGACAACGCATTTTTCACACTCGAAAACGAGAATAATAAACTATCCGCAATTTTTTAGACCTGTAAAAAGTCTTTCACTCATGTGGTCATATTGACGGACAGACTGGACTATAGGTGCCCGTATAAAGGGTATAAAGGAAGTTTTCTGAAACAGACAATCGGCGACAAAATTAGTTGAGACAGTTGCTAACAGAGCACACTGGCAACGACACATTCATTGTTTGCAAAGGAAACTTGTCCAGAAAGTACGTTTCGGGGATACCCCTCCCTCCCCCACCCTAATCAATGTTGTACCGCTGTCGACAAGGCTCGTAGAAAACAGAAAAACACAACATTGTCCCGGGGGTGCGGGGGAGGGGGCCATTTGCGCCGCTGAGCTTGCAATCGACTCTAAAGGATAAGAGTGTCTCAACAATTTTGACGCCGATTGTCTGTATGAAAAAACTTTGTATGAAGTGTAATGACGACTTCTGATAAGCGTTTTTTTGCATTAATATATGAAATATACACATTTCAATAGCGTTTATGCGTTTTCATGTCATATAGGAATCAGAACATATATTAAATCACCTTTTTCTTTATTACGGTGATGTAGCAGTGACTGGTATGATTGCAGACATTTCAGTGTCGAACATAGTTTTCACACAGAACATTTCTAACGAGGTAAGGGCATGTATACGCTTGCCATAAGGGCATGTATACGCTTGCCATCTATTTGAGAAGGGCGGAAAGTGAATGATATTGTCAGGGGAAGTGATATCTCACGGGCTTCGATATACCGCATTCTAAAAAAAGAGAAATTTTAACGCAAGTAATCACTACCGAGAACGTCAATTACAACGGCCAAAATGTGGATGTCGAACGCGCAGCGAAGTTAAGTTCACGCCACAAACGCTTATTATTGAGAGAAAGGACATCGTACTAAATAATGACAATTTCAAGACGATTTGTGCAGTGTTTTGGATTTGACATACCTTGAAATAAAGTGATACTTTCGGAACATTGCGTGACGTTTAGCATTCCCTTTTGAAATTCACCATACATAATTCCATTTCAACTTGTTACAAGGGATATGACCCATAAAAAAGAGGGAAATATAAATAGCAAAGACAGTTTATAACTCCTGGGACAAAAAAAGAGCAGCAAACAATGCCGTACTCTGATTTTAGGAACTCCGCGGAGGAGTGGCCACGAGTAACCACGAGTAACCATAATTAACAAGTAGAATAATTACATT
This sequence comes from Montipora foliosa, assembly GCF_036669935.1. Classification (NCBI taxonomy): domain Eukaryota; kingdom Metazoa; phylum Cnidaria; class Anthozoa; order Scleractinia; family Acroporidae; genus Montipora; species Montipora foliosa. The sequence goes on from NW_027179771.1 coordinate 10,042, forward strand.
ATCTTTTTATAATAATCTTGTGGTTACTCGTGGTTACTCGTGGTTACTCGTGGTAAATGAGAAAATATTGTTTCTTTACTCCCAAAAACATTCATTTCCCAGCAAAACCAGCTCTGCAAAGCATCTGCGACAAGGTGGAAAGTCTTTTTGCACCGACATAGCAATTTGAGCGTGGAAAGTAAATGTGTTCCCCGGCTGTAACAGCCACCATCTCTGTTTCGCGTTCATCTGCGACACCACTTCAACCAACAAAATCGGCTTCTTCTGATGAATTGGAGTTAGAGGCATAACCCTTTAACAAATCCATGCTTTAACGCTACTCACAAATAGCGTATTAATGAAGGCAAAAGTGAACAGGTCCTTTCGCTTACGTCACAATCTTCGCTTCGCACAGGACAACGCATTTTTCACACTCGAAAACGAGAATAATAAACTATCCGCAATTTTTTAGACCTGTAAAAAGTCTTTCACTCATGTGGTCATATTGACGGACAGACTGGACTATAGGTGCCCGTATAAAGGGTATAAAGGAAGTTTTCTGAAACAGACAATCGGCGACAAAATTAGTTGAGACAGTTGCTAACAGAGCACACTGGCAACGACACATTCATTGTTTGCAAAGAAAACTTGTCCAGAAAGTACGTTTCGGGGATACCCCTCCCTCCCCCACCCTAATCAATGTTGTACCGCTGTCGACAAGGCTCGTAGAAAACAGAAAAACACAACATTGTCCCGGGGGTGCGGGGGAGGGGGCCATTTGCGCCGCTGAGCTTGCAATCGACTCTAAAGGATAAGAGTGTCTCAACAATTTTGACGCCGATTGTCTGTATGAAAAAACTTTGTATGAAGTGTAATGACGACTTCTGATAAGCGTTTTTTTGCATTAATATATGAAATATACACATTTCAATAGCGTTTATGCGTTTTCATGTCATATAGGAATCAGAACATATATTAAATCACCTTTTTCTTTATTACGGTGATGTAGCAGTGACTGGTATGATTGCAGACATTTCAGTGTCGAACATAGTTTTCACACAGAACATTTCTAACGAGGTAAGGGCATGTATACGCTTGCCATAAGGGCATGTATACGCTTGCCATCTATTTGAGAAGGGCGGAAAGTGAATGATATTGTCAGGGGAAGTGATATCTCACGGGCTTCGATATACCGCATTCTAAAAAAAGAGAAATTTTAACGCAAGTAATCACTACCGAGAACGTCAATTACAACGGCCAAAATGTGGATGTCGAACGCGCAGCGAAGTTAAGTTCACGCCACAAACGCTTATTATTGAGAGAAAGGACATCGTACTAAATAATGACAATTTCAAGACGATTTGTGCAGTGTTTTGGATTTGACATACCTTGAAATAAAGTGATACTTTCGGAACATTGCGTGACGTTTAGCATTCCCTTTTGAAATTCACCATACATAATTCCATTTCAACTTGTTACAAGGGATATGACCCATAAAAAAGAGGGAAATATAAATAGCAAAGACAGTTTATAACTCCTGGGACAAAAAAAGAGCAGCAAACAATGCCGTACTCTGATTTTAGGAACTCCGCGGAGGAGTGGCCACGAGTAACCACGAGTAACCATAATTAACAAGTAGAATAATTACATTATCTTTTTATAATAATCTTGTGGTTACTCGTGGTTACTCGTGGATACTCGTGGTAAATGAGAAAATATTGTTTCTTTACTCCCAAAAACATTCATTTCCCAGCAAAACCAGCTCTGCAAAGCATCTGCGACAAGGTGGAAAGTCTTTTTGCACCGACATAGCAATTTGAGCGTGGAAAGTAAATGTGTTCCCCGGCTGTAACAGCCACCATCTCTGTTTCGCGTTCATCTGCGACACCACTTCAACCAACAAAATCGGCTTCTTCTGATGAATTGGAGTTAGAGGCATAACCCTTTAACAAATCCATGCTTTAACGCTACTCACAAAGAGCGTATTAAAGAAGGCAAAAGTGAACAGGTCCTTTCGCTTACGTCACAATCTTCGCTTCGCACAGGACAACGCATTTTTCACACTCGAAAACGAGAATAATAAACTATCCGCAATTTTTTAGACCTGTAAAAAGTCTTTCACTCATGTGGTCATATTGACGGACAGACTGGACTATAGGTGCCCGTATAAAGGGTATAAAGGAAGTTTTCTGAAACAGACAATCGGCGACAAAATTAGTTGAGACAGTTGCTAACAGAGCACACTGGCAACGACACATTCATTGTTTGCAAAGAAAACTTGTCCAGAAAGTACGTTTCGGGGATACCCCTCCCTCCCCCACCCTAATCAATGTTGTACCGCTGTCGACAAGGCTCGTAGAAAAAAGGAAAAACACAACATTGTCCCGGGGGTGCGGGGGAGGGGGCCATTTGCGCCGCTGAGCTTGCAATCGACTCTAAAGGATAAGAGTGTCTCAACAATTTTGACGCCGATTGTCTGTATGAAAAAACTTTGTATGAAGTGTAATGACGACTTCTGATAAGCGTTTTTTTGCATTAATATATGAAATATACACATTTCAATAGCGTTTATGCGTTTTCATGTCATATAGGAATCAGAACATATATTAAATCACCTTTTTCTTTATTACGGTGATGTAGCAGTGACTGGTATGATTGCAGACATTTCAGTGTCGAACATAGTTTTCACACAGAACATTTCTAACGAGGTAAGGGCATGTATACGCTTGCCATAAGGGCATGTATACGCTTGCCATCTATTTGAGAAGGGCGGAAAGTGAATGATATTGTCAGGGGAAGTGATATCTCACGGGCTTCGATATACCGCATTCTAAAAAAAGAGAAATTTTAACGCAAGTAATCACTACCGAGAACGTCAATTACAACGGCCAAAATGTGGATGTCGAACGCGCAGCGAAGTTAAGTTCACGCCACAAACGCTTATTATTGAGAGAAAGGACATCGTACTAAATAATGACAATTTCAAGACGATTTGTGCAGTGTTTTGGATTTGACATACCTTGAAATAAAGTGATACTTTCGGAACATTGCGTGACGTTTAGCATTCCCTTTTGAAATTCACCATACATAATTCCATTTCAACTTGTTACAAGGGATATGACCCATAAACAAGAGGGAAATATAAATAGCAAAGACAGTTTATAACTCCTGGGACAAAAAAAGAGCAGCAAACAATGCCGTACTCTGATTTTAGGAACTCCGCGGAGGAGTGGCCACGAGTAACCACGAGTAACCATAATTAACAAGTAGAATAATTACATTATCTTTTTATAATAATCTTGTGGTTACTCGTGGTTACTCGTGGTTACTCGTGGTAAATGAGAAAATATTGTTTCTTTACTCCCAAAAACATTCATTTCCCAGCAAAACCAGCTCTGCAAAGCATCTGCAACAAGGTGGAAAGTCTTTTTGCACCGACATAGCAATTTGAGCGTGGAAAGTAAATGTGTTCCCCGGCTGTAACAGCCACCATCTCTGTTTCGCGTTCATCTGCGACACCACTTCAACCAACAAAATCGGCTTCTTCTGATGAATTGGAGTTAGAGGCATAACCCTTTAACAAATCCATGCTTTAACGCTACTCACAAATAGCGTATTAAAGAAGGCAAAAGTGAACAGGTCCTTTCGCTTACGTCACAATCTTCGCTTCGCACAGGACAACGCATTTTTCACACTCGAAAACGAGAATAATAAACTATCCGCAATTTTTTAGACCTGTAAAAAGTCTTTCACTCATGTGGTCATATTGACGGACAGACTGGACTATAGGTGCCCGTATAAAGGGTATAAAGGAAGTTTTCTGAAACAGACAATCGGCGACAAAATTAGTTGAGACAGTTGCTAACAGAGCACACTGGCAACGACACATTCATTGTTTGCAAAGAAAACTTGTCCAGAAAGTACGTTTCGGGGATACTCCTCCCTCCCCCACCCTAATCAATGTTGTACCGCTGTCGACAGGGCTCGTAGAAAAAAGGAAAAACACAACATTGTCCCGGGGGTGCGGGGGAGGGGGCCATTTGCGCCGCTGAGCTTGCAATCGACTCTAAAGGATAAGAGTGTCTCAACAATTTTGACGCCGATTGTCTGTATGAAAAAACTTTGTATGAAGTGTAATGACGACTTCTGATAAGCGTTTTTTTGCATTAATATATGAAATATACACATTTCAATAGCGTTTATGCGTTTTCATGTCATATAGGAATCAGAACATATATTAAATCACCTTTTTCTTTATTACGGTGATGTAGCAGTGACTGGTATGATTGCAGACATTTCAGTGTCGAACATAGTTTTCACACAGAACATTTCTAACGAGGTAAGGGCATGTATACGCTTGCCATAAGGGCATGTATACGCTTGCCATCTATTTGAGAAGGGCGGAAAGTGAATGATATTGTCAGGGGAAGTGATATCTCACGGGCTTCAATATACCGCATTCTAAAAAAAGAGAAATTTTAACGCAAGTAATCACTACCGAGAACGTCAATTACAACGGCCAAAATGTGGATGTCGAACGCTCAGCGAAGTTAAGTTCACGCCACAAACGCTTATTATTGAGAGAAAGGACATCGTACTAAATAATGACAATTTCAAGACGATTTGTGCAGTGTTTTGGATTTGACATACCTTGAAATAAAGTGATACTTTCGGAACATTGCGTGACGTTTAGCATTCCCTTTTGAAATTCACCATACATAATTCCATTTCAACTTGTTACAAGGGATATGACCCATAAAAAAGAGGGAAATATAAATAGCAAAGACAGTTTATAACTCCTGGGACAAAAAAAGAGCAGCAAACAATGCCGTACTCTGATTTTAGGAACTCCGCGGAGGAGTGGCCACGAGTAACCACGAGTAACCATAATTAACAAGTAGAATAATTACATTATCTTTTTATAATAATCTTGTGGTTACTCGTGGTTACTCGTGGTAAATGAGAAAATATTGTTTCTTTACTCCCAAAAACATTCATTTCCCAGCAAAACCAGCTCTGCAAAGCATCTGCGACAAGGTGGAAAGTCTTTTTGCACCGACATAGCAATTTGAGCGTGGAAAGTAAATGTGTTCCCCGGCTGTAACAGCCACCATCTCTGTTTCGCGTTCATCTGCGACACCACTTCAACCAACAAAATCGGCTTCTTCTGATGAATTGGAGTTAGAGGCATAACCCTTTAACAAATCCATGCTTTAACGCTACTCACAAATAACGTATTAAAGAAGGCAAAAGTGAACAGGTCCTTTCGCTTACGTCACAATCTTCGCTTCGCACAGGACAACGCATTTTTCACACTCGAAAACGAGAATAATAAACTATCCGCAATTTTTTAGACCTGTAAAAAGTCTTTCACTCATGTGGTCATATTGACGGACAGACTGGACTATAGGTGCCCGTATAAAGGGTATAAAGGAAGTTTTCTGAAACAGACAATCGGCGACAAAATTAGTTGAGACAGTTGCTAACAGAGCACACTGGCAACGACACATTCATTGTTTGCAAAGAAAACTTGTCCAGAAAGTACGTTTCGGGGATACCCCTCCCTCCCCCACCCTAATCAATGTTGTACCGCTGTCGACAAGGCTCGTAGAAAACAGAAAAACACAACATTGTCCCGGGGGTGCGGGGGAGGGGGCCATTTGCGCCGCTGAGCTTGCAATCGACTCTAAAGGATAAGAGTGTCTCAACAATTTTGACGCCGATTGTCTGTATGAAAAAACTTTGTATGAAGTGTAATGACGACTTCTGATAAGCGTTTTTTTGCATTAATATATGAATTATACACATTTCAATAGCGTTTATGCGTTTTCATGTCATATAGGAATCAGAACATATATTAAATCACCTTTTTCTTTATTACGGTGATGTAGCAGTGACTGGTATGATTGCAGACATTTCAGTGTCGAACATAGTTTTCACACAGAACATTTCTAACGAGGTAAGGGCATGTATACGCTTGCCATAAGGGCATGTATACGCTTGCCATCTATTTGAGAAGGGCGGAAAGTGAATGATATTGTCAGGGGAAGTGATATCTCACGGGCTTCGATATACCGCATTCTAAAAAAAGAGAAATTTTAACGCAAGTAATCACTACCGAGAACGTCAATTACAACGGCCAAAATGTGGATGTCGAACGCGCAGCGAGGTTAAGTTCACGCCACAAACGCTTATTATTGAGAGAAAGGACATCGTACTAAATAATGACAATTTCAAGACGATTTGTGCAGTGTTTTGGATTTGACATACCTTGAAATAAAGTGATACTTTTGGAACATTGCGTGACGTTTAGCATTCCCTTTTGAAATTCACCATACATAATTCCATTTCAACTTGTTACAAGGGATATGACCCATAAAAAAGAGGGAAATATAAATAGCAAAGACAGTTTATAACTCCTGGGACAAAAAAAGAGCAGCAAACAATGCCGTACTCTGATTTTAGGAACTCCGCGGAGGAGTGGCCACGAGTAACCACGAGTAACCATAATTAACAAGTAGAATAATTACATTATCTTTTTATAATAATCTTGTGGTTACTCGTGGTTACTCGTGGTTACTCGTGGTAAATGAGAAAATATTGTTTCTTTACTCCCAAAAACATTCATTTCCCAGCAAAACCAGCTTTGCAAAGCATCAGCGACAAGGTGGAAAGTCTTTTTGCACCGACATAGCAATTTGAGCGTGGAAAGTAAATGTGTTCCCCGGCTGTAACAGCCACCATCTCTGTTTCGCGTTCATCTGCGACACCACTTCAACCAACAAAATCGGCTTCTTCTGATGAATTGGAGTTAGAGGCATAACCCTTTAACAAATCCATGCTTTAACGCTACTCACAAATAGCGTATTAAAGAAGGCAAAAGTGAACAGGTCCTTTCGCTTACGTCACAATCTTCGCTTCGCACAGGACAACGCATTTTTTACACTCGAAAACGAGAATAATAAACTATCCGCAATTTTTTAGACCTGTAAAAAGTCTTTCACTCATGTGGTCATATTGACGGACAGACTGGACTATAGGTGCCCGTATAAAGGGTATAAAGGAAGTTTTCTGAAACAGACAATCGGCGACAAAATTAGTTGAGACAGTTGCTAACAGAGCACACTGGCAACGACACATTCATTGTTTGCAAAGAAAACTTGTCCAGAAAGTACGTTTCGGGGATACCCCTCCCTCCCCCACCCTAATCAATGTTGTACCGCTGTCGACAAGGCTCGTAGAAAACAGAAAAACACAACATTGTCCCGGGGTGCGGGGGAGGGGGCCATTTGCGCCGCTGAGCTTGCAATCGACTCTAAAGGATAAGAGTGTCTCAACAATTTTGACGCCGATTGTCTGTATGAAAAAACTTTGTATGAAGTGTAATGACGACTTCTGATAAGCGTTTTTTTGCATTAATATATGAATTATACACATTTCAATAGCGTTTATGCGTTTTCATGTCATATAGGAATCAGAA
>NW_027179771.1:22500-57500 GCF_036669935.1 Montipora foliosa
TCCTCAGGTTTTATTTCCGGTTCGCGCGATTTTACTCCTATTTTCACTTACGGTGTGTTGCGCTTCTTTTCCCTTATTGCACATTGCCATGCTTCATTAGCTTGAATCAGTTATCCGAATTCGCGTTCTGATTTCGTGATTTATCTCTGCTCTGGTGCTGTGCTCCTGCCCTTTCAGTCTCCTGGTCAAACGAGATTTTTCATTCCACCGTCATCTGGGAAAATAAGTTTTGATAAAGAGACTTTGCTGTAACTTCTGAGGCTTGTTCATGTCTGGCCACAGAAACCGTGTCCCTGTGCACAATTAGAGCTATGTGCCAAAAACGAATCGCACTTGACAAACAAATTCTTCATTGTCGCTCCGAACTTTCCAAAATCTGTCCAGCAATTTTAGTACAATCTATTCGCGCTAAAATCCGACAACTTAATTCTGGACTGTTTGACCATTTACACCAAACCAAGACTCTAAAACTTCAACAATTAATAGGTCCGCAAATTACCGACGACACTACATTGCATAGCCATAATACCGTAATTACAATTCCAGAAAATCTTCCGCTTACTGACTCAGAGAAATCTGTTCTCAGTAAGGGCCTAAATTTTGTCCCTATTACCAAACGCACCAACGAATTTTCTATTAAGCAAGATGTCGAAAAATTCCTTCGCCGCGTTCAGTTAAAAGCCTTTTTTCACGACAAAGAGCATGATTCGGACACTTCTAATAAAGATATTTTTGAAACACTTCTAGTTCGCAAATCCAAATGGACTCCCCCAGAGGGACAATTTGCCTCTTTAGATTTTTTCACCAAAAAATGCCGTCACGACATTCACAAACTTAAATTCAATCGCCACACTAAATTTTCCAACCTTTCCTCGGAAGAGTGGGCGGCGCTTAAAAATCTTAGTAAACGCAACGACATAGTTGTCAAATCGGCCGACAAAGGCGGCGCGGTAGTTGTTTGGCGGTCCGACCTTTACCAAAAAGAAGCTTTGCGGCAACTTTCGGATACCTCGTTTTATGCCAAAATCCCTAAAGATCTCACTTCCAACAATCAAAAACTTGTCAAAGACACCATTCAAAATCTTATAGTTAATCAAGAATTACCGGACACTGCCACTAATCTCATCATCAACACCCCTAGAACTTCGTGCATTTACTTCTTGCCTAAAATTCACAAACCAACAACCCAGGTCGCCCTATCGTTTCTGCCTGTAGTTGCCCCACCGAACTCATTTCTAGCTACTTAGACAGGATTATGACGCCTATCGTCAAATCTTTGCCATCATACATTAAAGACAGTACACACGCACTACAAATTTTCCGCGATTTCAATTTCTCCGGCCAAGACAAACTTATTTTCACCATGGACATTACATCTCTATACACAGTCATTCCTAATAGCGAAGGTCTTCAAGCACTTAAACACTTTTTCGATCAACGCGCTGTCAAAGAACCTAGCTCGGAAACGCTCCTCCGCCTTGCCGAACTAGTTTTAACGCTTAATTGTTTTTCATTCGCCGGCAACTATTACAAACAAATTAATGGTGTAGCGATGGGCACAAGAATGGGACCTAGCTATGCCAATCTTTTTGTAGGATATGTTTAACACCAATTTTTTAGTCAGTACAACGGCCCCAAACCTGAACTCTACGGCCGTTACATCGACGACTGCATCGGCGCTATTTCATCCAGCAGAGAAGAACTCGATCAATTTATAACCTCCGTCAACTCTTTTCATCCGGCTCTTAAATATACCTGGGAAATTTCGGAAACTTCATTGGCTTTTCTAGATATCAACGTTTCTATTAGAGGCAACGTGCTATGTACTAGTGTGCACTACAAACCTACTGATTCACACAGTTATTTGTTGTATTCATCGTCACATCCATCACATGTCAAGAACTCCATCCCTTATTCTCAATTTCTTAGACTTCGACGTCTATGTAGTGATGACTCCGATTTTTCCAGCAAATCAGAGGAGATGTGCCAGTTCTTCGAAAAACGTGGCTATCCTGCCTCTGTGGTCAAAGCGGGCCATCATCGCGCCCAACAATTTGATCGACAGTCATCACTACAAACGTCACAAAAAGATAAGAATGACAGAATTCCATTCACCCTCACTTTCCATCCTCATAATCACGCAGTCAAAAGCATCATTCTTAGTAATTTTAAATTACTCCAAAATGATCCCGAGACTGGTAGAATCTTTTCGCAACCTCCACTTATTTCATTCAAACGCGACAAAAACGTAGGCAACTTTTTAGTTAGAAGCGCGCTCAAAACTAACGAGCAACCCGGCACTTTCAGATGCGCGCGCTCACGATGCAAAACTTGTCTTTTCATTGTTAACACTAGCAAGGTATCGGGACCTAAGCGATCTGTTAAGATCACCGATCGTTTCACATGTACCTCCGCAAATGTCATTTATTGCATAACCTGCACGTTATGCAATAAATTATACATTGGTGAGACAGGTAGACGACTAGGTGACCGATTCCGCGAACACCTTCGCGATGTTGAGAAGAATGACAAGGATGCATCCAAGCCAGTCGCTCGCCATTTTAATCTGCCTAACCACTCCAAAAAACACATGGCTATCTGCGGCCTTTCCCTACATCTAGGTACGACGGAAAGCCGCAAGAATCTGGAACAAAAATTCATCTTTCAAATCGGCACCCTTAATCCTCACGGTATTAACGAACGCTTTTCATTTAACTAATATATTCCTATTTTTCACGTTGCCATGTTACCACCAATAGCGTAGCTCCTACTCTACTATAAAAACTACACGTAACCCATAATCCCTCGATTCGCTCTGACGAAGGGCTAACGCTCGAAACGTCAGCTTTTAGAATCTCTGTACGGTGGCCAATTTACATTATCAACTCCGTTGATAAAACCAAATTTTTGAATATTCTTTGGACGATTGAGTTTTGAAGAGTCTGGCTGTGTTTGGAGGTCCGAAAAACCCCCTCTCAGCAAGCGAACACTTTCCTGGAGTGGCAATATTAACTGATCATAGAAAACTTTTCTCAGCCAAAAATTTTATTGACTTAACAAGCAAAAAATTTTCGATTTAGTTGCAGGCATGAAAACAGGCATAAAATTGTTTCGATCTACGGTTAACAAAATTTCTTGTTGACTTTGTTTTCTAGCATTTTGTTAGCACTTTGAAATCAAACAAACAATCCGTTTTTTATTAGAACCATTTTTTATGGGTGGTATGAGGGTCAGTTAAGAACGACGGTCTTTTTGATGCTTATTTTTTACGTGAGTAGTATAAATAAAGGTAGAGTAAACGTATAACTGTACTCTGTACTCTAACAGGAAAATAACCTCCTTCCCGGGAATAAATGTATTTACATTCGGCGGAGCTGAACTGTAAGTGATAGCGACAAAGAATGTAAATATTTTCCTGTTGGCATGAAATGCACGGGTGCCGCTATGGCATTGAATTAGTCTATTGTTATTTAGATATATAAGGTTTGTCATTTATTCATCTCAGCTCTCGAACTTTCAAATTTTACTTTATATCACTTTGTATGTCTGGAAATCTTATATTACCTCTAGCCCCCAGAGGTTAGTGCGCCTGCATTTGGTTGGGGAATACGTTCCTATTTTCCCACTGGGTTTTGGGGTTTGCGTATCAGGCGGTTGCACATGCTTTAGCCTGAGTGGTTCTTACTTTATGTTTACCTTGTAACTAGTATCTTATCTGAGCTTTGTAACGATACTCGGACGGCATTAAACACTCGGGCTCACAGTTCGAGCTGCACACCCATCCTTGTGTACGAGTCATGAATATAAATAGGAAAGCAAAATACTTCGGGACACACCACAGGAAACATTCCTGGTCACGATCGCATTGATTTATTCAAACGTTGTCAGGCTCAAAGCATCGTCAGTAAAGAAATAAATGAGAACATTTAGCAGCTCCAATAATAAGACGTTCTATAAAAGAAAATCAAAGAGTGTGCGTGTTTTGGAGCTGGAACTATTGATCGTAGAAGTGTTTGCGATGGGTTCTGAAACAACACCCACAATTCCTCTATTCGCTCTGACGAAGGGCTAACGCTCGAAACGTCAGTTCCAAATGACGTTTATCAACACGTTTGATAACACCAAATGATCCTGTTTCACTCTCCCGCCGAAGCAGCACCACAGTTTCTTTAGAAACTAGAAATTGGTATAAAAAACAATTTCCTGGCTGGAGATGCGAAACTATAATATACAGCTTTATAGCCAAGCCTTAAAGCGGAGCTCCCGTCTCTAACCCCAGAAAGCAAACTATACACTCTTCTTTTTATAAAAACGTCTAATTTTGGAGCTGAGGCTGAACGTTCTTATGTAATGAGGCGTATAGGTTTTCAATGGTATATTTTTTCAATAATTAAAATCTTGCGGACTTGACTAGGAAACCTATCAAAGTGCTTGCTTTGATGGTGTTGACGTTTAACATTTTGTAACGATTAATTACAAATGAGAACTTCTCATTAACTGAGATGTGGGTTAATTTACATTTCTTCACCTTTATTTTATGCTTTCATTTAAAATACAAACACCAAAATAAAAACGTTCTTAAACGACTCAATCTCAGCCAGAGTAATGTTCTTAAGAGAGCATCCATCTGAAAACCATGCAGTATTAAAATATGAGTCTACAATGACCCTCTCAGATTTTGTTCAGATTCTTTGTAGGTTTACATAATAAGGTGATAATGCAGTGGGTAGAATTTTATTCCAAAATTCTCTAACGTCTATAAGATATCGCGGTCAATGTTTTGATAGGTTTTCGGCCAAAAAATAACCATATTTTGCCTTATCTTTCGACCAAAATATTTTTAAAAGAATTGAACCTTTCCACCTCAAAACACAGGTGCATTTAATATCATGTACTTAGATTGCAATGATGCCATTGAGATTTCAAACGACGAATTGGTTTAGTAACAAACGCATTTTAAATATAATGCCTGGAAGGAAGTGCTGGGACGAAAGGATTTTAGGGTAAAAATTTGTTCTAAAATCGCCGATGCGGCGTTGTTTCAAAAGTTTCTTTACCTACTCTTTTATGAAGCTTTTATCGGTTTATAAATACCAGCAAAAAAAAGCTGTAACGTTCGACACGTTCATGAAATTTTGGGGGACAAAAACGTGCTATATATCAGTGCAGGAAAACAACTGAGGATTACGAGTGTCATAGCATAATGGATAGGTCGGTTAAGTAAGCACCAGACTCCAATCCATATAAAGTTTTAAATTCTAAATAGCTCTCAATGTTAATCACTTATCTTGCGATAAAGTGCCTTCGATATAACAGCCTTACGACGGGGAAGGTAGAGATAATCAAGCCACGCAGAAGTCGCCACTTTGTCATCGATCGGCTGCAAGCTTACATAATTCACGGACAAATTGATCCAGAAAATGGACAAACCTCTGAGAAATTGCTTCATTTCTATCCAGCAGGTAAGTTAAAACCAATTCGTAAGACTTAAAGGTGCAATCATCTCGTTGACGCTGGGCTGCTGGACTTTCCGCAAACTGTTTCCTTCCGGCGCCATTTTGTGTGAGACTAGTACCCAGTCCTTCAAGATTCTCCCGCGTATCAGTACAACTCTTCCAGATTCGTGAGAGGTCGATTTGTGACAATCTTACTCCTATCCGACTTTTAATTTAATCGAAAGCTTCTTTCCAACAATAATCAACTCCAAAACGTGTAGAAGTTCGTATTAGTCTACGATAGCGTACTTCAGGCTTGCTTTATCTTCTATTGTTACCCTTCTGTGTGATGCGTTGCGCTCAGAGAGTCAGACAAAACTTTTCAAGCACGAACTTTTATTTGCATAGGAGCGAGACAGCGTGTTATAATTTACTCCACCCAATCGGGGAATTAAAAGCCTTCTAAATCTTGGGATGGCTCGGTGGGGGGGCTTGAAATTTTTCCCACCACTAAGAGCTACCAATTTTAAAACCCCAAATCAACTGACACTTTTATAATTTTTAATAGCGATAAAGACAATTGGCGACTAACTTAAAAGCCTCGAATGAAGTTTAACTCTTTGATTGAAGAGTTGTGAATTCCCTGTATAAATGCGACGATATTAAAATTCAATTGACTGTCAAATATCTTGTCATATTTTTTTTTTGGCCTCAATACCCTAAAAGGTACCACGAAAGCTCCCGCTGTGCACATTTTGAGGCTGAAAACCCTAGGATGTACCAAAACCGATTTTTACCCCCAAAAGGTAGGACGAACAGCCCCCTCCTTCTTATGCGGGAGTTCTCTCGGGACATAAGCTTATTTTTTACCATTTGCAACCTTTTCCACAATTTCAGCCCTGCTTAGTCATGCTACGAAAACGTGATCGTATCATATTATATCCAACCGTCACTTCTGAGGATGTATGTTGAGGCATACAAAACGTTAAAGTCATTAATCAAAGTTTTGTTTGCCCGCCTTTAATTCCGTCAAAGTTTTCAGTGGAACTTATTTTGCGAACCGTGAGAAACGGAGACCTCTTTTCTTTGTCACTCACATTGGTAGCCAATAATTTACAAAGTAAGCGTGTTGTAAATTCTTTGGCGGAGATGGTATCTTTCAGATTGTTGAACTACAGCCTCAACATCTTCTCCTTCCTCTTCCAGACTTTCTACTGCTGTTGGCAACTGGCTCATTTTTTTCATTGCGGCCAACCTCTAGAAATAACAGGTAACTTGCTGTACTGTTAGCCACTCGCCCTTTTCAAACAACCGATTACCAGCATCGTTGCGCAGTGAACGCATTCGGGTTGCGGCTTCTGCTGGGGTAACCTTTCGACCAGTTTCTTCGCCAATGATAAATTGCTCTAGAAGAAAGCTCTTTACTTGCTTGGAGAACCTGTTGCTCCGTTTTGATCTTGTTTGAGCCCATCCGATGACCACGTCACTCTCTAATTCTTCAGAACACGAGACTGCTGTGAACAGATAAGAAGGATTTTGGGGCTTCAAAGACATGCAATGCTGGGCCCATTTGCGCCTGATTTGATCATACTGAGACTCTTCGTGAAGTTTGAAGTGATGGCGTTCCAAGTCAAGGTGCCTGTGAAGGTTCTGGCTTGTTCTGAAAGTCTTGACACATCCTTCTTCGGGGCAGTTAAACAATTGTCAATCCTCTTGATCTGCAGGTGGTGTAACAGGCATGGTGACTACATGGGGAACCTCAAATGTCTGCTTGGATGTCGTCTTCTTCTTCAGCAACCCAGTAGACTCATCTGGTTCACAAGACGGAAACACGATTTTCACCCCTGTATCGCTTAGTGGCCTGCCCATCTTACTAAGCTCTTGCTTCGAGATCCTCTTACCCTCTCCAACTTGAAACACCTTCCACACTATTATTTCGCCATCGTCGGTATATTGAAAATTGTTCAGCTGACTAATACCACTAATCTTGTGCATACCAGTTGTTTGCTTCTTTGTGTCAGTTACTTCAACAACAGCTGCCCGGCAGCCTCTCACACCCCCATACGAATCAATGGCTTCCTTTAACTGTCGGGCTGTAATTACGTCATGACCTATAATGAATAAATTTGAAATATTTACAATATGTAGAGAGGAAGCCACATCAGCCATTGCTGGTTTTCATGTCAGCCCTCTATCCCGGTCGAATTGAAATTTGAAAATGTTGGTTTTTGTGGAGAGAGGAAAACCGGAGAACCCGGAGAAAACCCTAGAACAAGGCGAGCACCAACACCAACAACAAATTCAACCCACATATGGCAGTGGGCAGGAATCGAACCCGGGCCACATTGGTGGGAGGCGAGCGCTCTCACCGCTGCGCCATCCCTGCACCCTAAACAGATACGCAGATCATATTTAAATTATTATCAGATAAAGAGGTGCCAGATAATTAACTTCACTCCATAAACAACAAAAACGGAGATTAAGTTTTCATTTTCCCATATAACAAGCAAAACAATACAATTGCTAAGGTAATGTTGTGACTATAATGGTCATCAGTGTGGCGTGAAAATGGCGAGGTGGCCTCCAATTTTTCTTTCAGCTTTTCAAACTAATAATGTAATTATCAATTAGACAAAGTTCAAGGAAATTTAAGACACACCCTTTTACATTGAATCACCTAGGCATATTAGCACTTAGCTTGCGATTTAATCGTTTTGTTTCTGCGTGCGTCATACACAACTAAAAGGACACGCCAATCCGCGCTTAAAAAAGTGTTAGCATGCGCGCAGAGGCTCATCTTACTGATTTCCCTGATTAAAATCGGGCATATCTCGCATGCAATGTTAGCAAAGAAACATACTCATACTTAGCGGACGGTACTGTATGAGTGCGAAAAGTAATTACCTTCGTTAAGGTATCTTGTAACATGTGCCTTAAGCGGAGCGATCTTTCGGTCACAAACGTCTTTTCCACTGTTCGCCTCACTAAAGCTGTAGTTCTTTAACGTCAGCCCTCCTTTTGCAGCAACAGCTGGGGCACTAATGATCAGAGCCGCATTGTGATAACAGCCGGCGTTATCGCTTCTCAAAAAAATATCTTTGAGATTTGGGGCGATTTGCACAAGTTGATGAACAAGGCATTCCAATACCGAACATACTGCAAACCAATCTTGGTTGCACGTTTCAAAAATGTGGATAAAAGTCTGCACCTGCGCAGAAGAAACAAGTAAATATAAATAAATAGTCATAAAATCGAAAATGTTAAAAAACCGAATTTGCACACGCAAAACGGTAAATACCTGGAACTCAGTTTCATCTTTTTCTACTTTTGTAATGCAGACTGACACATGCCAGCTGATACCCTTTTTGCCAAACCACTCCTTCTGAGTCTCTCGATAGCTCCGTGGCAACCACTTCATTGCCCAGTCCATCACAACTAAAACCTGCCCCGCAGTAAGATTGTCAAGAACGTCGATTTTACTCTTTTCCTGATTGATGGCTCTCACAATATGAGCTTTGCATTGCAAGATTTTTTCTGCGGCTTTCTCGGTGTCATACTTTAGTTCCTCTTTCTGTTCCTGGTAACTAAAAATAATGGACTCGCTATCAATTCACTACGCTATACTTTAAGTATAAAGAACTATTACGTTTTAAGTATCTTCAAAGGAAAAAAGACAAATTAGACAAGGGGACTAACATTGAATTAGTGCAAAAAAACTCTAACATTCCAGCTAATGTGCTGGTTATGTCCCCGTGTCTTTTCATTGGATCAGACGACTGAGACAATCCTTACGGGTTAGCATTGACGTAATCAACTTTGCTAACAAGTACACGACTAAAAGGAAAGCAAAACTTTCCTAGTATGGCCAATTCAAGTTTAATGAACCCAAACTAAAGCCAGGAATACCAGAATAGCAGCGTATCGCTAACCACTAACTGCTAACGGCCTCCGGCTGAAAAAAATAGCTTTTAGCTGTCCAAGATTATACTGAAATTCAACTGTAAACGTGTGCCTGCAGAATAAGACGCAAATGCTTTACCTACTGGGGAGGTGACAGAAAAAAATGGAATGGCCACCGTAAAAGTTTTCAAAAAAGATGAATAACTTCAAAAGACGCTTGGTTACCCCTACATTTTACGTTATGAAATTAAAGTGGCAAGCCTATTAAACACGAGATTAGTTCCTGGTTAAGAGGAAAAGCTATTTAGATTGTACTTAAGCTAGACCAGAGGAAGGCTGTCAGAGACGCTGAAAGCGCTGTTGCAAAGATTTTGTCATTAAAAGCATACCAAAAATGGCTTTTATGTGACCACTTACCATGTAGTTTTAAGAGCTACATAAACATGTTAGCTTTTCTGTATGTAAAGGCGATTGCTAAGGAAATCTGTGAGGAAATATCCTTTTCTTTTTTTTTTTCAGAAAAGTCCTAATATGTCAGTATTTTTGTTGAGATTCAAGGATAAATATCTCAAAAAAAAAAAGTGTGTAGCTACCCCATTTTTCTTTGTGGATGCCAATAGCCCTTACAAAGATCTACTTTTTCCGCATGGTCCTAATCTGGAAAAAAAAAACTTTGTATTTAGTAGGCACCGTCCTTAATTAAACCTTTATTGGTTACCAAACCGGCGTCTAGTGGCATGTACCGAAAAGTCGTGTACCCAGTGCATTGGCACTTGCTTACCTGTAACAGATATCTTCAGCGTCTAATCCAGCAATGATATCATTAGGAACTTTCTTAGAATCCAGGCATCGATCACACTGCATAGAATGGTTATGGTCACAGGCTGACTTGAAGTGAGTATCGTCGGATGATAGGGCGAAGCGTATGCAGTGATCAGCACAGGGACTTTCCTCCAAGACGTGCAATTTGTAATCGGCCTTTAGATACCGTTTAGCTGCTCGAATCCTTTGTTTTAGGCTATCAACCCACTGAAGGGATGACCCTACATAAAAACAAAACGATTTCCTCTACTACCCAGCATCTAGCCTCCCCAAGGACTAAATATCATGAAGAGCGAAGAAGCAATAACGAGAGAGAGGATCATAGTGGCTAGAGGAAAAGGACATAAAGTCTCTGTCACAGAATCATTCCTCCGGCTAAATCTTTTCTTCGCTCTCCACAATATGGAACACGCTATACGGATTTAGAACAACAGCACACTGTTAGACTAAACTCTGAATGTCAAAGATTGTAAAGTTCTTTAACCCATTGACTCCCAGGGGTTCCCCATTGACCAGTAAAATCGTCTGACATTAGACAGAGTAAAATACTAAGTCTGGCCGCTTTCGGCCGGTTTGGATGTCGATGGGTTAATGGGGACATAGTTTTTCAGTGAGTGATTAACCCATTGACTCCCAGGGGTTCCCCAGTGACGAGTAAAATCGTCTAGCGTTAGACAGAGTAAAATACTAAGTCTGGCCGGTTTAGGCCGGTTTAGGCCCGTTAGGACGTCAAAGGGTTAAAAACCTACCAAGGGAAGCCATTGTTAGTAGAATGTTTTCCAAGGTATCAAAAGCTGATGCCCCTTCGCTTGTAACATTGTCTAATCCTGCAAGGCCCTTCTTCTGTGAGGCTGCACAAATCTATGACACAGAGCATTTAAAAACGTTATACGCAAATTGAAAAATTGCGACTAGTCAAAACTCAGGTTTGCTTATTACTTCATGCGCGCCGCAATATACAGCATTAAAATGAACATTAAAATAACATGTGTTTCTGGCTTACCAGGAATTTCGCATTCGTTAGCGCAATACAAAGTTATTATGACGCTGTAACGCATGACTTTCCACTTGTTGGAAATCCTCTCAAGTATGCAAAATGCAAAATGTGGTGGCTATATGTGCGACTGATGTCTATCAAACTGTATATTTTACCTTTAAGATAGAAAACAGCGTTGATCTACCAAGAGGATAGAAGTCCACTTCACGGCAGTATGACTGGTACAGCTTGACCATTCTGGAACTGATTAAGGTTCGTACTATATCAGGCACCTCGATGGATTCACCGGTTGACATCTTAGGCTTTCCTGTACCGTATGCAACATCTTGAAGATAGTGCGGGCTGCTAATAAAATCCAAGAAATGGTCAACTTTTTCCTCATCCAACCGATAACGCACTACGGGCTCTCTTTCTTCAGAGACTCCTTCACCCACAACTGCAGAATGTTTTCTTGCCTGATCAATCCTCCATGTCGTCAGACCTGGTACCATAGATTTTAACTTCGATTTACTGTAGTGTTGCACGAAGATGGATAAGATCGTCATTTTTGTGTACCATGATGTCGCTCCTTCGTACAATGAAACTAGGGTCACAACAATCTTATTTTCAGGGCTTGGCTCTTTAGTTGTGGAAAGCGTAGTGATCCGAGTAAGCAACTCAGCTGATTGTCCGGGGGCAATACACTCCAAAGTTGTTTCTACTACCTCCTTCGATTTTCGCTTGATGTAAGAACTCGTGCTTCTTGCGACTTCTGAGATTGGCTGGTTTAGTTGAAAGCGAACTGGACTGATTCGTCCATCACTCAAACTGCCAAAACATCTGTTTAGGGCTTGTAGTCCGCGATTACTTTGGGGCGTTGGAAAATACTCCTCATCATCGAGACGTAAGGACTGTACTAAGGTAGGTAGTGGAGTCATGATGTCATCATACTGACTCTCGAGTTTACAGTATTCACCAGGTTGAACCTTTTAAAAAGACAGTAAAATACATCAGTGAGTAAATTTAATTTGTTGAGAGACAGCGGAGATCATCTCAAAATAATTTTTGTTTTTATGTACTGATATATGCCATTGTTAGGATTTTAAAAAAAAACCCAACAACTTGAAACACTCATAGAATTGTCTATATTTTTGTTAGCTATGAAGACAAATGACTTCTCGACGTGTCATATTGGTAGGACAGTTTTGCTGACCGCTTCTGTTACGGGCACAGTTACCATATTCGAGGAATGTCGCCGAGAGAAACAGTTGGGCTGGTTATCATATCAAAATTTTGGCCAGAGATAAACCAACAGCTACTGAAAGTTTCAGCATCAGAGAGTAAATCCACTTTTTAAAAGAACCCTGGAGGGGAGTGGCATCTACCCCAGCTTCCCCACTTTGTTCGTCCGTGGGTTACGTCTGTCTTGCTTCTGCACCCGCTCAGATGCATTGTATCAGCTTTAACGCTGGCGTGCAAGGCTGCCAAGTTTCGCGCGCGAGTGTCTTTTTTTTTGCTGGAGGAGCTACGGAGACTGCGAGGGATTTAAACGAGCGACGAAGCCGCTAGGAACACTAATCACCGTTCTCCTCGCAGCAGAGGCTCCGCCCTTAAAACATAGCACGCATCCTGCCAGCTACGCAGGCTAATTTTGGAACTCTACTCTGACCTAGCATCATTCCATTTTGAATTGATGTTATAGGTACTGGTATCTAAGTCAGCCACGGCGGTGTTAGAGGATGGTGATGATGATGGTGATGATGGTGATGATGATGATGATGATGATGACGATCTAAGTCAGCCCAATAAACTATACTATCTATAGGATAAGGTAGTGTGATTAAGATGAGTTTTAATACCTGGTGTCTTCGTGGCTTTAACAAGGTTGATGAAACTTCGTCGTCACTGACGCTTTCTTCAAAATCATCTTGTGTTCCTACTTCTCTGGTGGCCATTCCTGGATCCTTTAGAGAAAAAAATAACTATGACCTCGGCCAGGTTTGGTTTGTAATTCTGAGAATCAGAGTGGGTCTTTCATTGGTGGCTAACCTATACATATTCAATAGTCTCTGCATGTTCCTCTTGAAATGTATTGAGAATTTTAGGCGCGTAACATCCTATACGCTTATACGCACGTGAGTACTTGAAGTGACCAGAAAATTTTGAGATTTTAGCAATTGTTTCTATTTTTAACATTTACTTGTACGCAACCACGATTTCGTGATGAAAGCACCACTTTGATTAAATTCTAAAAACTAAAACACAAGCTATACCATGTTCTAACTTAGTTTTGAATTGTACTTTTTTTGCACTAACAATGCCAGCAAAAAGGCGCGGTTGCAAAGCAGCGACGTTCCAAGAACGTTCGTGACAAAGGAGCGACGTTCCGAGAACGTTCTTGACAATTCCAGCCACGCTAGCACAACCAAAACAATGTTTTGTTTGCGCCAAGTTTGCTCAAAATAGGGGCAAGACGCTTTGTTCTTTGCTTGTATTCACACAACTATTTCGACAAGAAGTAAAGAACGCAGTATTTTTCCCTCAGTTTACTTAGGTTTCTAGATCATATGTACTTGTGCGTACTTGAAAAAATGACCACGCTACGCGCCTGAAATTAGTTTAAACTTTTGGTTGTTGCTTTTGTCTGTGACAGAATAAGGGAACAAAGAGTTTACAGCGAGTTTATTTTCGACTTACAGTCCAACAAGACCGAGCTGGAAAGTCAAGGAAAATGCTTTGCAAAATTTGGTTCAGAATGTAATAATTTTTGAAAATAAGGGACCTTTAGCTTTTTTTTTTTTTTTCCTAGAATATTTTTCTTTGTTTACTAAGAGATAACCTACTCGATCGATGGGGGTTTACAGAAAGCAAAAAAAAAAAAAAAAGCTATATTACCTGCAACTTGGTCTTGGTGTGAATCCTTAGACATTTCGTACAGACACCTAGCATAGTTGTAAACAGTAGTGGATACTAATTAAAGCGTAATCTAAGAAAACATTTTTGCAAGATAATAAATTTAACAAAATTAACTGTTGCAGCAAGAATTAAAACAAAAGCAAGCTCCTAACCTTGACCAATCTCACACAGGATTTTATATTTTCTGTGAATTTCCAGGGACATACGCAATGTCACACCTCTTATGGGTTTCTGCTTGCTGTCGTGCAATGGATACTTGCAAACTTTGCTTGGTCGCCATCCAAGACCAAACTCATCTCTGTGAAGGGGGCAAATGGTAAGGGATTCTCCCGCCTCGTCAAACAAACCAGCTCTATATAAGCAAAGTTTCCATTCCACCTCAACACCCGCGGGAGTGGTTTTGTAACAGCCTTTCAAATGATGTAAAACGTCTTTTGAACAGGTCTTTAAAGGTAAAAGCGCTGTCTGGTCTTTGTACCGACCAGATACACCACACGCTTTCTTGGAATGTACTCTAAAAGAGCATTCAAAAGAAGCCATAGCGATATTGGGAGTGAAATTTGAGGCATGAAATTTGATACAAAATTCAGCTGTTTGTTATCACAAGTGACACTCTGTCACGCAATTAATCGTTCCAGTTAAAACCGAGAAACAACAACGCAAAAATGTTCAGCTGGTATCAATTGGATAGAAAAGAAATAAAATATCTAAAATTTCGTTCCGGAGAAAAAAATTGTTTTCATTGTTTGAACAAAATCCTCGACCGGATAGTAAAACAAGTCAGTAAAGTACTAAAATGCCTGGATGCGATGCCGCCAGCTGGCCGAGTCGTTGGATGACATGTGATGACAGCAAAATTGTTATGGTGTTGGAAATTCAAATGAAATGAAGCTTGGTTGTCAAACAAGCGAGGATTTTCAACTTCCAAGGCAATGATTTCTAAATGCTACTGCGGCCTCCAACGAAAACATTCGGGTTCGGGTACGACCAGCAAGTATGACGTTTGCAACTTTCCTTCGAATTAGTTATGTCAACTAGCTAACCGCAGCTTAAAAACTAAAAAGATAAGTAAGCTGGAGTTTCAAAATGTTTCATAACGATGTTTCGCTTCTCATTAAGTAAAGTTTCATTTATTATAATACAATTTCCACTCAATTCTTACAGTAATTCCTTGTGGACCTCATTTGCAAATTGTCACAAACTAGCATTAGTTGGATGCATAAAACAGTTCTCGAACAGAGTCCTTTACAGAGTTTTTGCTTTTTTAACTGAAATATAATTTCTTTGGCAAGCCTTAGATAGCTACAAATTCAACTGAAAAAACGCCGCATCTCTACAAACAACGAATTTTGAGACCCTACTGTTTCGATATGACTTGACTAGGGTGAATTGAAATTTATCTCCTGGCCACAAGAAATATACCACAGAAGTTTAGTCAACGTTGCTTTATTGTTAAGTGTTAGAACTATTCTATGTAGAAATATCATGCCATTTCCCGTTGTTTCTAGCTTGCAGCAAGCTATCAAACATGATGTATATTTTCACCACAAATTTGAACACTTTTCATTGTCTGTCAGTTTGATTGACATATCTTGTAAACAATAGACAGTAGAACCAAACTGTTGCACATGGTTCATGTACTAGTGATTTTGTACAAGTGTGCCAAGTTTCAGGAGAATCGGTGATGTGCACTGTAGACTTGCCTGCATGGTCCTCAGGTGGACTCCCTCTTAATACGTTCTTATTATTTTGGTTAATCTCAGCCTCAACGTTCTTATAAGAAAGGTTCTTATAAAAAATAAAAAAAGGAGTGTATAAATGGAAATAGTTATGCTTCTGCACGAAGAAAGTACAAAATTAATCGTGTACAGTACAGTGCGTACAGTTTACATTGATAATACAAAGATTTAGCCAAGCCTAAAAGCGGAGCTCCCTGGTTATTTAATCCTACTTCCGGTAGGGTGGGGAAGTTTCGAATGATTGTCCGCCTTTTGATGTTTCCGGTCGCTGCTTTAATAATGAAATCATTTTCTTTGCCTTCGGAAAAAAAAATTATTGCCTAACTAGTGAATTCCATGGTAAATTTTACGGTAAAAACTGATTTCGCATGAATCACAAAGCAATGAGTGTGATATCGGTTTTTCGAGTGAAATTTACTTTTGTATTCACTAGTTTGGCATTGATTTTTTTTTCAACCGCACGAGAAAACAAGCACACACTCAGTGAGTGAATGGAAAGGAAAAAAGTCATTTCAGAGTTAATTGTCGATACCCAGCGAATAGGAATTACGCTAAAATTAGAAATCGTAAAAAAACGTTGTCAGTATAAGGTTAAAAAAAAGGGTTTTACTGATGTACTTTATTCCACTTTATCTCTGAAAACGAGATCATTCACATGTTGATTTATTTTATGGAAACACGCCAGCTTGGCTTGGAACAAGAATCGGCAAAATACGGCAATGCAACCAAGAAAGGACGAATACAAAATTACCTTAATAGTTTAGGTGCTTTAAACAAACTTCTGAAAACACAAGCTAGTGAAATTTCCCCCTAATTTTACGAGAACTCATTTCTATTACGTGTTTCTAATATAAGGGCAAAATGTTCTTGTCACTGTCGAAGCACATCGAAAACCAGTTGGTCAAACGGATTAAAAAAGCATTCTTTTTCTCGCAATTTAAAGCAAACAAACAATTCAACTTTATCTTTGTGTCTAAAATAGTACAGATAATTGTTGTTTATTTCCAGTTGTCAATAAAAATTCGAGTTTCATTCCTGAACAAAGGAAAAGCCGATTAAATCACTTTTTAAAAATATGCATCCACTTTAAGGACGTTCGCGTCCATTGCTACTGCGCATCCTTACAGCGCACGCAAATTCACATGCCACGTCATACATCGAATGCGCGCGCTAAGTACTAAAATGAACAATGATGGGACAGATGGCCATTGCTATAGCTTTGCTTGGAGTTAACGATCTTGGATGTTCGGTGACTCCTACTTTTCTTTTCAGAGACAAATTTATTTACAATTATCTCCATATGGTCCAAAAACTAACAAAAAATCTATGTCGGAAGTTAAAAAAAAGTTCAAGATTTCTGTTATCGGGACATGGAGTCCTGCCATCTTACGGCTGCAAGGCGTATGAAACTATGGTCGCTTAATGCGAACTTGTTCTTTAAGGAACCTCAACAGTTAACTAAATTCAGTTGATGGGTCCACTTAAACAAAGTTTGGTAGAGAACATTTGACTTCAAAGATGTAATTGCAATATTTTTGGGCTTACAGACGCTGGGGCCTTATTCGCCAAAGAAGCCAGATTTTTTCAGAATTAGGGTGTTCTTCAGGGCAAGTTCTCTCCAAAACGAAGTCGGTGATCCCCATTTTTGTTTTATATTTCTGAAATCACTAACTCATCATCTTTCAATGGTAAAATTCTCAGCAAAAAATCAATATTAGAAAATTTTCGCGCGAACGTCCTAAAATAACGCATGCGCAAAAAAAAAAATAACGGTTTATTGCCCAAGGAAAGAAGTTGTGGAGTAACGTCTTGCACTAAGTGTGAGCTATTACTGGTATTCTGTTTTGTCGTTGCCGTTCTCTTTCGCTCTTCTTTTTTTTCTGTTCTAGTTATAGGTCTTCCAGTCATCATGTAACCTTATCAGAGCTTCTAAAGATATGCTAAAAGTTGCAATACAGAGAAAAAATCAGCTCTAAGCAAGTTAAAAATAAACATTCAGGTGTAAGTTTATATCCCTCCGATGCTTGACTTGAATAACTGTGCAGCCGTCTGTGTGGACGTACCACAGCTATCATGATATGTCAAACTGGATTAAAACCAGCGGAAAGGCAGAAAGAAAACATTTTCCAAACTGCCGTTTTCCACCTGAACACGAAAAGCGTTGACTGTGTAAGAACTATAATTGACATAGCATGGTCGTGTAGCCGCGTCGAGCCACAAAAAGCGCGCGAAAAATCAAGCCAGGTTGAGCCTGCACTCCAATCGAAAACCAGTACCTGGTCAGCGGTCAACTTAAAAAATAAAGAAAAACCAGCTGACCTCGTTGAGCTGTAAGAGTGAGCCTGCGGAAAGCTTGTTTTGACAGATGTCAATTGATCAAAACATGGATGTCCAATATCAAGATATATCCTGTAAGCTAGCACGATACTTCTCACATTGGCATATATGGAGGGGTAGACAGACAGATGGACGTACGCACGGACGTTCATGACGTCATGGCTATAAAACCAAATTTTCTCGCATCGATGGGTTACCAGTATTTTCTTAACTATGGTGCTCCGCGTTTGGCGCGCGCGGAGCTCCGCTATTACCATTTGTTGTTTATCGTTATTTTTTCCTTTCATACGGAACCCGCGCCCGCAGTGCGCGCGGCAGTCGAAACCGTGCTATCCTGTCAATCATTTGCCTTTTAACCGGAAACAGGGCATTTCGGTTTTTGTCGATCTATCCCGTCGAAAGGACGCTACCAAAGTGTTTATTCGCGAAGTCAGTACAACTAAATACATCATCACTATGGTTTTGCCGTCTTCTTCCACTTGATTCGAAAATACCAGCCTGAATTCGTCTTAGAATAGTTAGAAAAAGCACAAATAACAGCCAAAGCACAACAGCCAACAGACAACCCAAGTTTGTTGACAAAAAAAAATGCCACAAAATGTTTTAAATGGTTTTCTGGCCCTCTATTAATAGCGTTCATGTGAATTTTAAATGGGGTATCGGGAAAGAAAAATTGTCAAGCTGATATGTGTTTCGTGTAAACATACATTTTCAAGTTGCAAAAATTTGTTTAAGCACTACAAACCTTTTACTGACCATTACTCGAAGGAACTCCCTTTAAAAGCTGCAAGGAAGCCGCTGATGAATTTTGCACAAAAACCTCGGCCCCTAACACCAGAAAGCCAGACTTGGAAATTTTTTTTAGCGGAAGGTTCACTAAGGAAGACCTTCTAGAGCTTGCCCTCCCGCAGGTCGCCAGATGGGTGCAAACAAGCTGATTCATTTCCGAAAAGAGTAAGATCTAGAAGGTGCAGTCAAATTTTGTTTCTTGTATTGTGCGAAAATTTATTCAAAACTTTTCCGTCACTCCCAGATAAGAACTTGCTGTGTCTTGCAATTCTACAGTGAATTACTATTAGGCCAATACGAGAATCAACAGCAAAGAGGCACTCCCAGGGGTTTGGGGGAAGAAGAGAACATGGCTTATTTGAACTGGGGAACAGAGTAACAATATCAAAATATTTTAGGGAACAAGGGAAGAAAACCATTATTTAAATGTAAGGGATAAAAAAGCTGGGAACAAGTGTGAAAGTAATTTGGGGAACAAGGAAACACAAGCAAATATTTAAAGGGAACAAGGACCCTTCTCCCCAAGGAGGGCCTCCTTAAATGTTCTGCCTCTCTAATCCAACAGCTCCAACAGTTTTTGAATGACCGACACGAAAAGAAGACTGTTGTAGTCACTCCTGCAATTCTCTCAATCCCGGCTCCGTGAATATCGAGATTCGACAACAGTTTCACCCACACAGGTTCTACTGGTTTCTCTGCCTTTTATTTCGATCTCACAAGTTGTTGTTGTAGTTGTAGATTCGCTGCAACAGATACGAGTGTATCTTATGAAAGCTGTCAAAAATAGGTCTCAAAAACGACGAGTGCGAAAATTCTACAAAACTTACATATGTTGACGAGTCCGGGTAGAAGTCAATCAAAAACGACATAGTCCATATTTTTCGTTCGATGCAAAGAATATTCAAACATTTTCAAAACTAAACATGTCCGACTCTTCGAGCACATGGCATATGACCCAGAAGTATCATGGGAGATGACGTGTACTCGAGTTCCGGTTCAGAAAGCAGTTCCGGTGACAACATCGCGCCCCCCATGAACGCCCTTTGACCGAAGTTCATCACATTTGAAATTCATTCTTGTTACCAAGCAGGCCGTTCAGCCAAGCTCACTGTCCTTCTTCATCATCTGCCGCTTCTAGCAAACAAATCTTGGTAACTGGTCGCTTGAAAAAAGATCCTTTAGCTTTCACTTCGACACTCCTCACTAATCCATCCTTGCCAGGGAACACGCCTGCAACTCGACCTAAGGGCCACTGGTTCCTTGGAACATTATCATCAGCGATCAGGACGAGGTCTCCAATGCGTAGGTTTCTTCGAACTTGGTTCCACTTTTGTCTTTCTTGCAACGATGGGACATATTCTCTCAACCAACGCTTCCAGTAATGATTGGCAAGAACTTGAGCTTGTCTCCATCTCTTCCTGCTCATCCTTTCATTCTCTTCAAAAACTTCCGGGGGCAGGTTCCTAGAAGGGCGAATGTTCAAGAAATGATTTGGCGTGAGAGGTTCGCTGTCATCAGGGCTGAAAGGGTTTCTTGTCAGAGGTCTAGAGTTAGCGATACGCTCAGCCTCGGTAAACACTGTTTGGAGAACCTCTTCATTGATAAGATCTTTTCCCAGGATGGCCTTCAAGCTTCGTTTTACCGTTTTCACTAATCGTTCCCAGACTCCAGACATGTGGGAGGCCCCAGGAGGGTGGAACACCCACTTACATCCACGCTGCATCAATTCTCTTCCAACCTTGTCATTATCAATTCGATTTACGGCATCCCTGATTTCGCGATCTGCCCCAACGAAGTTCGTCCCGTTATCTGACCGCAGTTCTCTCACATGGCCTCTTCGATTCAGGAATCGGGTCAAAACAAGAATGAAATCATCAGTATCTAGAGACTTCGCGACTTCGAGGTGTACTGCACGCGAATTCAGACACACAAAAATCGCCCCCCAACGTTTCTCTGCAACTCTCCCTCTCCCTCTTTCCACGTGAAAGGGTCCAAAGTAATCGACTCCACTGAACGTGAAAGGGGGTTCATACGGGGTCAGCCTAACTTTGGGCAGCTCGGCCATTTCTTGATTCATCTTACGGGGCATAAGCTTCTTACATAGTAAGCACTTCCCAAGAACCTCCTTTATAGCTACTCTAGGCTTCACCATCCAGAACTCTTCCCTGAGAAAGAACAAGACCTGTTCAGTTCCACAGTGACCATTCCTTTCGTGCAAATAACGTATCAGGATTCTTGAGACGTGATGGTCTTTAGGCAGGATCATCGGATTCATGGCATTGGATGAGATAGGAGCTCTCCAAATTCTACCGCCGACCCTCATGACTCCATCATTCATGATAACTGGTTTGAGCTTCAAAATGTGGCTTGATGCCTTCACTTGATGACGTCCTGCTTTGAGATCTTTTATCTCATGAGGAAAGGCCTTTCGCTGCACCAAAGATACAACCTCTCTCTTCGACCTTTCGAGTTCCTCCTGTGTAACGTGATTTTCAACTTGACAAGACTCTGGCTCACGTTTCTTTTCCTTCGAAGACCACTTCAGCCACTTTATGAACTTCAGTAACCAGGCAAATGATCGCAGCAAGGTTATCCAGCGAGAATATCTGGTCAAGAGGTTGTCTAGTGGTGTAGCCGTTTCAACTTCGATCAAGTATACTTCCTTTTTTATCTCAAGCTTGTCAACTGCCACCTCGTCATGCTTGATCTCCGGCCAGTGATCCTCTGTTTTCCACAGGAAGGACGGTCCGTTCAACCAACGTTCATTGTTCTGAAATTCTTTCATTTCTAGCCCTCGACTAACGTCGTCTGCAGGGTTAAGCTTCCCTGGACAGAGTCTCCACTGTTCAGGAGCGGTGAGTTCCCTGATTTCTGTAACCCGATTTGCAACGTACGTCTGAAATCGTCGACTTTCGCTGTAGATGTAGTTCAAGGTGATCATTGAATCCGTCCAGAAAACCACCCTTTCAAATTCGAAGTTCAGTTCCTGTCGGACTGAAAAGTCCACACGTGCTGCCAAAAGAGCTCCCTGTAATTCTAGTCGGGGAATGCTGACTGTTTTGATAGGAGCGTTTCTGGATTTCCCAGTAATAAATGCACATTCAACAGTTCCATCAGGGTAGACTGTTCGAAGGTAGGTGCAGGTACCGTAGCCGATTTCTGAAGCATCACAAAAGTGGTGGAGTTGAAGTGTAGCTTTCTCGTGATCTGTGCGACTGAAGTAACATCTTGGAATTTTCACCTCAGCTAGGAGTGGAAGGTTGTTCTTCCATTGCTGCCATCTCTGAAGAATTTTCCCGTCGAGTGGTTGATCCCACGCTATCTTCTTCCTCCACAGATCTTGCATGATTTGCTTTGCTGGTAGCATGACTGGTGCAGCCAAGTTCAAAGGGTCAAATACTGAGCAGATTGTTGACAAAACTCCTCTCATCGTGTCGCCTTTATCCAAATTCACGACTTTGAAACCAAAGGTGTCAGATTCGATGTGCCATCTTACTCCAAGGGCTCTGTCCACCGGCAATTGATGAAGGGTGAAGTCAAGTGTTGGATCCGCTCTCTTCTCAACAGGTATTGCGGCCAAGACTTCTCGGTTATTGCTCATAAATTTCGTAAGGTTAAAACCGCCTTTTGCACAAAGTTCAATCAGCTCCCGCATTAGCGTAATCGCACGTTCTGGTGTTGGCATGGACTTGAGTAGATCGTCGACATAGTAGTTGTCCCTCAGAGTATCTACGGTCACAGGGTCGAACTCTTTCCAATTGTCTTCAGCAGTTCTCAACAAGGCGAAATTCGCCGAACATGGCGAGTCTGTAGCACCAAATATGTGTACAGTCATTGCGTACTCATTAGGTGTTTCGTCTAAGCTCCCACTCCACCAAAGGAACCGTAGGGAATCTTGATCCTCTGGTCGGACTTTCACCTGGTGAAACATGCTTTTAATGTCTCCAACCAATGCGACCTTCTCCTCGCGGAATCTCAATAACACACCAACCAGACTGTTAGTATAATCAGGGCCCGGTAATAGGTTTTTGTTCAGCGAGGTTCCTTTATGTTCGGCGGCAGCATCAAACACAATTCGTACTTTATTTGGCTTGTTGCAATTGGTCACTGCGAAATGCGGAAGGTACCAAGTTCTAGAGCCAGTTATAGAAGCCTCTTCTGTCGTTAACTTCCGCGCATGACCCTCAGCTATGTAGTCGTTCATCGTTGCGCGATATTTCCTTTCAAGGCTAGGGTCTTTACGGAACTTCCTCTTCAAACTCTGCAACCTCTTTTCAGCCTCCTTGCGGTTGTTTGGCAGTTCAACATCGTCCTTCCGCCACAACAGTCCGGTCTCGTAATGACCGTCAGTCAGTCTCGTGGTCTTCTCGAGAATGTCTACTGCGCGGATATCCTCTCTAGATAAATAGTGGTTTTGACGTCTAGGCACCGGCTCCTCAATTATAGGTTTACACGAAGGCTTCGCTCCAAATCCTTCTATCTTCCAAAAATTCTCAACTTGTTCGTGCAATTTTCTCTCGCAAGATGTGAAGTGGACATTGACTTCGCTGTAAGTTGGTGAGCCCAGAATTGTTCCCGTGATCACCCAGCCCAATGGGCCTCGCTGAGCTTGCAACTGGCTACCAGGTCTATTTGACTTTCGCACTTCGAGGACTTCATGCGCTTCACCCACGTCCTTTCCAATCAGCACTGATACTTTCTTTATCTTTACGTCTGGCACATCAATGTCCAGTAGGTGGGGGTGCGATCTTCTGTCAATATCTTCAGGTAGACATCTCTCTTTGACATTGAATTTCTCCGAGACCAGGCCCTCTTCAACATTAAGCGTTTCACCTTCTCCGCTCGCAGATTGCAATTTAAATTCCACCACTTCAAACTCTTCATCTTCTTGCTGCATCAAGGTGCTAACAGATATAAACTCCTTATGACCTTTCAGCCCTAATTCTTTAGCAACATCTCCACTAATCACGGTTCCACGGGAAGCGTTGTCTAACAGCCAGTAAATGGTGACAGACCTTCCGCCAGGTGATGTGATTTTCACTGGTATAACATGCAGAAGCACAGTTTTTGTTGAGCCTGGCTGTGTGACGGTAGCATATTGCGCTGTATGTCTGATTCCTGAAGGTCCTTGATCACCAGCAACTTCGGCATGCGGGTCTGTCACTGCCGCATTCGGTTCTTCTGTACTAGCTTGATTGAGTCTGTCATTGTCTCTCCTTGTATTTGGGGGGTTATGGAGTAACTTATGGTGCCGTTTGTCGCTCCCACAAGGGCAGAATTTCGGCGATTCACACCTTCCTCGAAGGTGTCCAACTCTCAAACAAACATGACACAACCGGTTAACTTTCACAATGTCCCATCTGCTCTGCAAATCCTTCTTCTGAAACTCGAGGCATGAAGATAGTTCGTGAGATCCGGGGCAACATAAACAACTCCTATTAGCGGGTGTGATGCTGTTTCGTCCTTCGCTGGGCAATTTTCGGCCAGTGCTCTTTCCTTTAACATCGGTGGCAAAGGATGAAGTCTGCCTTGTGGGCTCGGGGATGAATGACCTGTTGTTGACTTTCAATGACTTTGTTCTGTTTCCCTTGACCTCCGAACTTGCGACTAACGAAACACCAGCAAAACCAGGGTCATTTTTGATGGCAGCTTGTCGCTTCACAAATTGAGCTAAGTCCTTTAACTTTGGGTTCTGTCCCTTTTCTCTGTTAGAGTACGATACATCTGCCCATTTGTTGATGATGTAATCTGGCAGTCGTGCTACGATCATCTTCATATTTGAAGTGGTACTTGCCTCATGTTCATACTCTCCTTCCAGTCTTCGTGAGGCACACTGCAGTTCTTCAGCAAAATTACGCAAACCCTTGAAGTCTCTGTTTCCTAATTTTGGTCCTGTGGTAAGCATATTAATACACGCTGCCGCAACTGCGGCTGGTTGGCCATAGCGCTCCTCCAGGATTGCTATAATGTCGTCATAGGAACACCCCACAGATCTTTCAACCACCTCATAAGCCTCTCCGGACACAAATTTGGGGAGAAATTCAATCCGTTGGGCATCCGACAATAGTCCATCTTCGAGGTTATCTCGAATTCTTCTCCTGAAAATCGGAAAATCCGCTGCATTTCCACTAAACTTGACAAGCTGCATAGCTTGCAACGTGGTCACCTTCAAAAGAATAGCCTGAGGATTTTTACACGGATTCATCTGTTCCTTTTCATGCAGGCAATTCTCATTTTCACCGTTATCATCTCCATTTGCGATAAAATTCTCCTTTCTTTGGATATGGGAAGGATCTCTGGAATGAGGACTGGTAATTTCTTCACCGTACTTCTTTAACTGAGGTGTGAGTTCGCTATGATTCAATCTATCTTCTGGAGTGTCCTGGTGGCAGCGTGCTACCCAAGTTGCTGTTTGTTGACTCCTAGTGATGGGAGGCTCAAATTCAATCTTATCATCGGTCTCGCTTTGTAAACTTAGGGCACACGAGACTGCATCACCTTCCTCTTTAACAAGAAGAGCGATTTCTCTAGCTTCCAACTGAGCTTTAAATACCATTTCCTTTGCTGTTTTCTGTTTTTGCATCTCAATGTCAATCTTTTTCTTTTCCATTTCAGCTTCATAATTTGCTAACTCAAGTGCCTGTTGGGCCTTAAGTCTGTTCAACTCTACACTTCTCTTCAGTTCCTTTAATCGGGAAGATTTTGAGGATCTCGAGATGCTTGAGCCAGTCGAAGTTATCGATGATAATTTAGGTTGTTCTACACGAGATTTTGAACTCTTATTTGACATGCAATACGCGAGGAGAGACAATCTTTCTTCGGCTGCTTTGACATATCGAGAATAGTCCTCATAAACCTTAACATAGTTGGACTCAACCCGCCCAAATTCTTGAACAGACAACTCCTTGCACAAGTAATTCTGGTACTGATCATTGTAGCGTTCCCATGCATGCTCAAGGTTCTTCACACTTTCACGAATTCCCTCAGCTTTCCCCCATTCGGAGAGACATGTTTTCAACTGACTTATGCATGTACTTACTCGTGACAAATAGCCGCTAAGCGAACGCCTTAATCTGTGAATTTCTTCCGCTTCTACCTCTTCACGATTGTTCGGATTTGGCTTCCTTGTTCTAACGGTACGAGTCGCTGGCACTTCGGAAGATATTTCAACATTTTCCGCGTCGTCCTCCTCGCCTCCACACAACTCCATGTCGCTTTTTTCGCCTTCTTTGCTCTCCATATCGAATGAGATGTAGTCACTCCTGCAATTCTCTCAATCCCGGCTCCGTGAATATCGAGATTCGACAACAGTTTCACGCACACAGGTTCTACTGGTTTCTCTGCCTTTTATTTCGATCTCACAAGTTGTTGTTGTAGTTGTAGATTCGCTGCAACAGATACGAGTGTATCTTATGAAAGCTGTCAAAAATAGGTCTCAAAAACGACGAGTGCGAAAATTCTACAAAACTTACATATGTTGACGAGTCCGGGTAGAAGTCAATCAAAAACGACATAGTCCATATTTTTCGTTCGATGCAAAGAATATTCAAACATTTTCAAAACTAAACATGTCCGACTCTTCGAGCACATGGCATATGACCCAGAAGTATCATGGGAGATGACGTGTACTCGAGTTCCGGTTCAGAAAGCAGTTCCGGTGACAACAACTGTCTTAGAGAAATAAATTATTTATAATAATTATCACCTTAGCATGCGAAACAATGCTCAGATGCTTACGAGCACCCTCATGCCCTTGTTTGTAAAAAAGCACCATGAGGTATTCCTTGCAGCTGGTTTAGGCATTGTTTCATCTTTCAACATTGGGCAAAACCAAATCAACTCCATTCTCAGAGGGCACTGGGGAAAGAAGCTAAAAGCTAGCCTTAATCCAATTCTCCCAAGGCAATCTTTAAAGAATAAGATTATTGAAGGAACACTTTTGAGTGCCAACCCTAAGTCTTTTAAAACAAGTGCAAACAATATTAATAGTCTTTAAATTCACAAAATGTCTCATATTCGATTAGATTTGGCTGCAATATTCCTTAAAACTATGCAGAACTATTTACCATAAAATGTGGAACATTTCCTGCCTATCTAAATATGCCACAAAAGGGCTCCAAAAAGCAACCAGTTAAGTTTTTAGATAAAGATAGTTTCTCTATGGAGATCTGACAAAATACCTAAAAATTAAATAATTTGATGCGATGAAGACAATGAATGAACAAGCAATAAACAAACTGCAGCAATGTATTTTAGGTTCATAAAGTGGGGATGAAAAAAACAATTCCTCAACTGATGTTTCAATGTGCATTTAAATTAATTTTTTATCAACAAGTCAAGGGACTGCCTTTTTAGTGTCCATTCACTGGTATTGATTTACGTTTCCATGATAAGTTTGAAAGTCAATCTGGCAACCACAGTGCCCTATGAAATGGGAAATAACTCTATCAAACCCTTTAAACTAACATTTTACAAGGGAATCCAATGTTGATGCCCTGCAAAGAACAAAGAATAAATTGAAAGGAGAGTTGGTCTGGAGTTTATCCACAATGGACAGTTAGTGGCTGGATTCACCAATGTAGAGAACAAACACATCAAGTTTCTTCTCAAGCAACCAAGTGTTCAAGGAGCTATTCAATTTCCAAAGAACACTATGGTAGTGTACCAGTACCTGGGTGAATTCAGGTACCTGGCCTGAAAATGAAACTTGTGGAGCCAAACAACTTGTTGAGCTTAGTACTTAAACTGGGTAGATAATCATGTCTACAAGTATTGTCTATTCAACCAACAGTTTCTCCTAATTTTGTGTATTATTCACTTGTTGGCCATAAACGCTAATTCAAGTACAGATTCAAGTCCTTTCAAATCATCAAAGTTACCTTGCGCCATAAGGAACAAACGAAAAAATACAAGCACTGAAGAACAAACTGCTCAAGAATGCACGACTAATTTTGAAACAGCAGAACAGGATCCTCGAGTCACTAAAAAAGTGCTGCTTGCTACGTAGATGTTAGCAGAACGATCGCAAGTTGTAATCATTAAAAAAAAACTCCACTCCAGATCTGATAGACGTTGGTCGTGCAAGACTCGCCAAGCAAGTGGAACACCCAACAGTATTGTTCGTTGTTTGGCACAGCAGATGAACGAAGAATTGTTTCCCTCACTATTAAGTTCCAACCCGGATAAGACCAATCTTGCCCAAATACAACAACAATTTTTTCGAATTCGGCAGCAGGCAAGCTCATCACAAGCCATCGAAGTTGGCATAAAGCAGCATAGCGCTTCACCTGAAGTTCGATCATGTGGACACAAACAAGGGGTGAAAAAACTTCCTAAGGTCAGACGACCAAATGTGATTGTCCCAGCGCTCGTTAGAGCGGCTCAGTTATCGGACATCAAAGTGCTGAACAAACCAAGGGATTTCGTCGTAAAAATGTTCACTCAGCAACGTCTTCTTCTTCTACAGAATAAAGTTCAAAAGCGATCCTGGTTGTTAATCACATGCTAGCCCAATCCATAAACTGAATAAAGAGGATTGGCAAATTGATTGTCAGAACAATGCGTCATTTCTGTCCCGCTGAGTTCAAAGAAGCGACGGTCAAGAGAGTCACAAGGGAAGGCTGGGCGAATGTCCACATATCTAACCAATCAGAATTTAACAATTGGCGTGACATCAGATAGCACAGTTTTGGTTGAATTCTGATTGGTCAGTTTAAATTTCAGTAGCTCTCGCCATATGCAAGGTTAGTTACAAAATACGCTTGGTAGTTTTTTCTATACATTTTTCATACATTTTACATACTTTTTTTTTAAATAGATTTTTTGTTGATTTTCATTGAAAATTTCTCTTCTTCTCCTTCCTCGGCCACTTTCGAGGATTTCTTCGCTTAAATTTCCCAAATTTCGTCGCCTCTTTCTCTCAAGGAAAATTGCCCGAACACTCCCGTCCCCAGAGAATGTCTTGCCTCCCCACCTCCACCCCGATAGTCTGTACGGGTGGACGTACTTGACGTCATAACAAACTTTCTCGCATCGATAGGTTACCCAAAAAATCTTAACCGTGGTGCTCCGCTGGCATGCAGAGTACTCCACGTGCGTGCAAAGGTCATTAAACATCACATACTAGATTTCTGTAAGATGTCGTCGTTGAGCCCTCTTGATTTTGTCGGAGGCATTTTATTTTAGTCTCGATCCCTTGAAACTCTTTTAATGAATCATGATTGTCATGATCATCGTCGTCTTTCTACTTCAACTTCTTGGGAGACACTGATCATACGTTCGATCCACATTTCGATCTGCTTCGATACGAAAACTTCAACCAATTCACCGCTTCATCAACATTTACAACACGAATCAGACTGACCTTGGCAACTATCACAAGGCTGAGTTTTGTCTTCTCATTGAGCCCCGTTCTTTACTTTCGCTTATCAAAGCTATTTGTCGGCTATGATTCGCTGTTCGATTGCACACAATTCATCTGGATAACCAACAAGATACATGTCTATTATTTCCTACCCATTTGTTCATTTTATCATAACCTTGAAACCACCCTAATGAATTTGCCATTGTCATCATCGTCGTCTTTCTACTTCTAATTTTTGGGAGACACTGATCACACGTTCGATCCAAACATTCCTATCCGTTTCCATTCGAAAATGCCAACTTGCTCACCACTTCGTCAATACTTAAAACACGAACTAGACGGTCCTTGACAATTATTACATGTCTGGATTTTGTTCTTCCATTGAGCTTTCGGTGTTTTCGTTTATTTTTCGGTATGATTCGCAGTTGAATCACGCACGCGGATTCATCTGCATGCATGTCGAAGATTTCTTCGCTTAAATTTCCCAAATTTCGTCGCCTCTCTCTCTCAAAGAAAATTGCCCGAACACTCCTGTCCCCAGAGAATGTCTTGCCTCCCCACCTCCACCCCGATAGTCTGTACGGGTGGACGTACTTGACGTCATAACAAACTTTCTCGCATTGATAGCTTACCCAAAAAATCTTAACCGTGGTGCTCCGCTGGCATGCAGAGTACTCCACGTGTGCGGAAAGGTCATTAAACATCACATACTACATTTCTGTAAGATGTCGTCGTTGAGCCCTTTTGATTTTGTCGGAGGCATTTTATTTTAGTCTCGATCCCTTGAAAGTCTCTTAATGAATCTGCCATGATTGTCATGATCATCGTCGTCTTTCTACTTCAAATTCTTAGGAGACACTGATCATACGTTCCATCCACATTTCGATCTGTTTCGATTCAAAAACTTCAACCAATTCACCGCTCCATCAACATTTAAAGCACGAATCAGACTGACCTTTGCAACTATTACAAGGCTGAGTTTTGTCTTCTCATTGAGCCCCGTTCTTTACTTTCGCTTATCAAAGTTATTTGTCTGTGAGAGTGCATATTTCATGCACTCACATGGGCCCTGGGGCCGAAAGGCCACACGTGCGCATACATGACATGGTGTATGGCGCGTTTATTCTGTTTTGAGTCTTGTTCGCTGTTTTGCTCTTCTTTGTACTTTTATATCGTGTCCTTAAGATGTTCAGCTGCCAGGGTGAGCTTATTATACTGTTTATTAGCCACTAAAGTGTTTTGGTGAACTAGGCCTGGTATTTTCATTCGGATTTCTTGAGTCGCTTCCATATATATTAATTACTGTAATTTTCCATTAGGTCTTACTGTGTAATAAAGTGGTAATTTAGAGCAAAAGAAACCTGTGTCACATCAGGCGCTGCGAGCAGGATTACCACACAAGGATATCAGACAAGACCCTGGCGGTGGGAAAAAACTGTGAGTATTATCTTAGTTCATAATGAGCGAAGAAGACTTTGCGGCCCTTAAAGACCAGGTCGAGGGACTAAAGCTGGCACTCAGCTCAGCACTCAGCTCAGCAGACTGCTGCAAACATTGAATTCATGGAGTTAGAGCTTAAGAAACTACTTTAACAGTCTAAAGATGAGAGTGCGGAGGGGAAAGGCCCGGGAGAAGAGAAAAAACATGTAGTGTATGTCACCCAATCGCGAAAGTTGGAGAGGTTTAAGGGAAAGCCTGCTCAGGGAACGGATCCCTCAGTCGAGGAGTGGATAGAAGACGCTAAGGCTATTTGTGAAAGTAAGGGATTAAAAAAAGAGCAGACCGCCCTTTTCCTGCTGGAACACCTAGCTGGAGAGGCTCGTCGAGAAATCCTGGGGAGGGGGAATGAAATCAAGAGCAAACCTGATCAGATATTTGCCGTACTCGTGAGAGTTTTTGGGGATGGGAATAGCTTACCCCAGCTGCAACAGCAGTTTTTTTCGTACCGCCAGAAAGAAGGGGAAGATCTAGTGTCGTGTTCTTTGCACCTGGTACGGCTGTTTGACCGTATCATCCAACTGGACAGTTCCTTCAAACCTGGGAGGGACGCCCAGCTTAAGAGCGCCTCTCAGCAATTTTCACCTAACACCGTGCAAGATAAAAAAATCGAAAATTGCCAAACTTTGTCACAATAAAGTACTACCAAAACCATTTTTAGAAAAATATGTTTTAGTTTGTTTCGATAATTATTTTACCTGGACGGCGACTTTTTCGGTATGGGGCCTTGTGAGCGAGTGAAAACGACTCCAAAATGTTGCTTGTTTGAATCGCTACTTTTGAAATAACGAATGAGTAACTTGAAAATCAAAACAACATGGCACAACTAGAGTAATTCCTTCACCCTTTAGCGCTGTTAACGGTACAATA
Organism: Montipora foliosa; assembly: GCF_036669935.1. Lineage (NCBI taxonomy): Eukaryota > Metazoa > Cnidaria > Anthozoa > Scleractinia > Acroporidae > Montipora > Montipora foliosa. The sequence continues at coordinate 54,145 of NW_027179771.1, forward strand.
TACCGAAACTGGAATTTTTGACCAAATTTTAAAACTTAACCTTTTTTACATTGATTACAGAGTGCCAAATTTGTACGAAATTCGACACTCAAAAAAGCATCCTGGTACATGGCTTTCTCAAACGGGACGATATTCATCGGAATAAGCAATGTTTCTGCTGCAATTAAATTCAATAAAATTTTTGGGTAAATAAAACGGAGGATTTTTGAGGCCCAATTTCAACATGCTGTTTGTAAACAAAAGTCGACCTTTGACCACCAAAGCGGAGGCGAGGTATATTGAAATCACACACGCTAATCTCGATTTATTCACTCAATAATTCGAGTCTTTAGGTTTACTGGAACTACTGTAGGTAAAATGGAACGTGTCATTGAAATTTAACTGTTTTGGTTTAAGAGTGACATATCCGGTAATTAAAATAACTGACCTAAAAATTTGCTTACTAGTAAGATTCATTCCATTCCATATTTTTACGCAAACAAGTTTCCTTAATTCACTTTCTGAACATACCTGCAAAACAAACAAAGAAAGGTATCCCCCTTTATATAAGTATACGCTGGTTGGATTTTCCTCGAAGCCCTCAAATGACCATCGAACCAGTCGAACGCTTTGTGACCTTCGTGAGTTGTGCCGTGATTGTGTCGTCAGAGCTGTCACGCAAGAGATTAGGACAAAGACCAATGGCTTCGTGCGGTTATTCTGAGTTTGTTGGGGGAATTTGTGGCCAAAGTTCTGGTAATCCAGCAAACGTTCAATGCGTAACAATAGCAAAATGTGATAAGGACACCAAGGCACACTTGAGAAGTTATAAAGTGTCGGATTCTTCTCTGGATACAGAGGCTAGGCTTTTGCTCGCACGTGCAGGTCAGCTTTAACTGAAATCACTTAAATTAAGATATTGAGCAGAAGATCACTTTGCGAAATCCGCAGATGCTACCTATTACAGACTTAATGTCAAAAGCAGAATACCCGCCCACAAGAAATGGACCCTAAAAACACTGCTGCCGCAGTGTCGCAGTCGTGTATGAGGCAAGGACCGCGGCACTAGCCAGTCAACTCAGCTCAATTTAACCTTAAGTCGTTTAAGGCACTGTGGCACCAGCCATTCTACTCAATTCACTCTATAGGCACTTCGGCACTGCGGCTAGCGTCGCAAACGTAAACGCTGCTTTGTGGACGGGTATTCAGCAATCGCTCCAATTGCGAAAATCGAGTAAGCAAGATATGTAAGACCATGTAATCATCTGAATCATGTATCGTTGTACGAGACTGTGAGCACTCACTTTTCCAGTTGTCCCTGAAGCGAGTACATTGATCAGCGCAGCCGGATTGTATCACTGCCTAAACCTAACGGTTATTGTTTTCTTATTAATTGCTTTCAAAGGTGTTTTTGAGATATACGATACCATTTTGGGTACGGCGATTTGCCTACGGCATCGTGATCGATTTGGAATCCGATGGAGATGTCATAAGAAAAATCCCGCCTGCCCACATGAATGGGCATCACACATGGCAGTGAAAGGGGAGCGCGGATTAACCCTTGCTTAGTCTCAGAAACTTTAAAAGCTTACTCCAAGTAATGATTCCTGTGGCATCCCGTAAGGGCTAACCCCACTGTGGAATTCAGTATTCCAGGCGATATCGATCAATGATAATCAATAATCAATAAAATCAATAGTAATCAATAACATTAATTGATTGGTATTGGAAATCAATAAAAATCAATGTCTAAAAGTTGAGTGATTATCGATTTTTATTGATTAATATTGCTTTTTATTGATTATGAAATTTGTTACTTATTTTCAATAAAATGCACCATATGAATTAACAAACCCTTCACTGAATTTTATTTGCTATGCTTTATGTGGTTACATATCGAATGTTTCAAATTTGTAGCATTTCCACAACTGTTTACAAGCTTACTAATTACTAAAACGTTTGATTATCTCTAAACAAGAACATGATATCAAATGGTAATTTCTACTTTCTTCAGTCCTCAGGTCAAGGTGGCACACAGCTACTTTCAACGAGCAGTTGTTGATTAATAAATCTCAAAAAAGACCAAAAAAGAGAGAGATGTTTTTTATTTGCGGCTAACAGTGATGGACACCGGGGTCTAAAAACAACATCAACAAATTTGGTAAATGGAAGTACAAAAACCAAATCAAGCCTAGTGTTTCTATAATGAGCACAACCCATTGCTATGCTCAGATACTCAGCAATAATGTCACTAGAACAAATAATTTGTATGCCCCCTTACTATAACCAAAAAGCATACACCTGGAACATTCACCTGTGCAACCGAAAGGGAAGATAACGGCAGAATGATAATTAGAAGGAAAATGTAGTGTGCTTTCAGAGTAGCATACACAAGGCACTCTACAGCACTCAGACCACTTGCCTTGCCTGGTATATCAGAGAGTGCAACAACACCGTAATATAGTGAACCATAGAAAAATCTACGAAAAGCGAAAACAGCGCAAGAAGGAAAACAATGTGTAACATGATTATGAGTTTTCTTTCGTGTTCCTCATCGAAGAAATATAGTACACAGGGGATCATTCTTGACTTTTCCCTAACCCATTTCGAAAACCAACATAGGTCTGGAACAAGTGAAGTCCGGAAACAAGTCTTTTGTGACAATCCCGTGGGACTGATCAAAATACGGGAACGAGAGCAGTCGAGTTATCGTGGACACAATACGCCCGTGATTTATGACACAAGTCCACGCTACCACGCACAATAAAGTTGCGTAATCAGTTATCGATTATCTATAAAAATCCATAATAATCAATAGCAATTTTAAAGACCATTTGGTGAGTGAGTATTGATTTTTATTGATTGGTTGAACCAATCAATAATAATCAATAGATTATTATTGATTATTATTGATAATATTGATTGCAATCAATGATTGATTTTCATTGATTGATATCGCCGGTAGTATTGCATGAATAGAACAACCAATCGATATACCTACATTTATTCATGCATAACTTTATTTATCCTCGAATTTCAGTGGAGCTTACAAAGCTACTGTCTCCCAGCTTATTTTCTGACATACATTTCAATGAATAATAATAATATTATTATTAGTAGTAGTATATAAATTTAATAATAACGTATCATATAATATATACTGGTATTATCTATAATTTATATAATATTATTACATAAGTATCATGATAATAATAATATATCTGTAACCCTATACCTAGTTTTCTAATGACGAAATATTGGTAAAATAAGAAATATATACACCCTCACAGCCGTTCAGTCACCTTGCGCCATTATTTTTTCTTGAAAATATATTTCAATCACATTTTCTGAATGAAACTTGCACCTAGTTTTTGAGT
>NW_027179771.1:67500-72500 GCF_036669935.1 Montipora foliosa
ATTCTAGGATGCGCTGTATGTGTAACTAAACTGATCGCCCTTTCACCCTTACTTCTTCGTCGGAACGTCGTCGTCTCTAAATAATCCGAGTGGAGAGCGAGGATTCCGATTGGTATACGCGCTAATTCGTATGGAAAAAGAGGGTAACAACTGTAAACAAGGCCCTCAATTTTCACTACGCTGGTAGTCTGGTTGGATGCCTCTTCGTACCGGTGACCGGTGGCCTTCAATGCCACAATTTTCACTCTTTGTGTTGGGCACTATATAACGTCAAGATTCGCAATTCGCAATAACTCAAGAGCCACTCTCCGGCATATTTGTAACTTCTGTAATTTCATCGAGATGGAGTCAGATACCGAAAAGGATGGTTGCCTTGCATTTAACAAACTGGCCCCATTTGTTCAAAGGATGAATAAGCGCTATCCACCGGTTAAAATATTCCTCTCCAGCAGATAAATACTGATAGTGATTTATCTGACGGATAGCGCTATCCATCGTTTGAACAACTGGAGCCTGATGTGTACGCTGCCAACATTGGACAGAGAGTTGACTGTTGTAATATCAAAGAAACTGCTTGAACAGTTTAACTTTTTTATTTATAGATATCAATGATATATGTGGAAAAATTGATACTGAGTAAAGGTAATTTTCTCGATCTGACAGACTGTATATTTAGAACACAAACAGATAATGTCAGGACAGACGTTGCCACTTGTAGTCAAACTTACAAGAATCGCCTGGGCTGTTGACTTTGCAACCTGATGATTAGATGCAGGCCAGAAGTGATGTGCTTTCTTGTGCAATAAATGCTCTTTCCCACAATAGCACTAAAATGGTACAAAAGTCAGTTGCAGTGGATCAATAATTTACATTCTCTTGTGCAGCCATCTTTGATGCAAACCTCCTAGTGTATTCCATAGTTCGGAGTAAACTGTACTTCGAGAGCCACTCTCCAGCATAATTGTAACTTCTGTAATTTCATCCTCTCCTTCAATTTCTATCTTTCGTTTTTCCATCAAGTCGCGAGTGAAGTGGAACTTCTCTAGCACCCTTTTACTTTGAATTTCTTGTCTTCTGTCTTTGTAATTTTAGGACCGAATGCCAGGCTCTATTTCTTCTTTCTGTGCAAGAGCCGCATTTCCCCGCCCCTTAACCGTATTGTGGATGTACCGGTACGTATCCGTTTTCATGTTCGTTTGTGTCCGTATTGTCTCATGGTGGTGTGTGTGTGTGTGACATAGAGGGAGAGAGAGTGCTACGCCCGCATAATTTTACTTAACATTTCAGTTAAAGTTTAGTTACTGTCTTAATGATTTATAGATTCTGTTAAATTGTCAGTGATATTTCATTCATGCTACTCTTGATCTTGCGGAGCGTTTGAAAGATTTTTGCAGATCATTATTCAAGTAGCAAAGGAAAGAGGTCTTGGCTGCTAACAATTCTGCGTGCGTACTACCGGAAAAAATTCGGTAAGCGAGTTCTTTGTTTTAAGGAACATGAAAGTAAAATTTTACAGGTCAGTGCTTCTGGATAAACCAGAAACTTAGCTGCTGTCCGCTGGTTAACACAGTTATTTCATTCAACTTCCTTCATTCAGGTAATGCACAAGCGCGGAGCGGCTTGACAAGGTAGCAAGAAAGAGCGGAAATAATTAATAGACCTTTTTCGCTTGTACACTTTGTTTTCCCAATAGTGAATACAGGTCATGTGATAATACCAACGCGATCTCTTCCTCAAATAAAGGATTGTCCTTCATTGTCAGTTTATGAAGTATTATCCTTATTTTGATCACTCTGTCCCAGGACTTGTGGTAGCAAATAAAAAGACAGGATTTGAACCCAGAGCACCCACTGAAGGAACTGTTTTTATCCACTTAACCACTAAAGATCAACTGATTAGCCCAGGGATCAATTCCGATAAATTTCGTGACCAACTTTATCGGGGGAGATCACCACTTCAAAGGTCCAACAGAGCCTAACTAAGGTTAGAAGCCTGACTTTATTACCATATTACTCAAGGAACACCCAACATATAACCTTGCATACGGCTGGCGCGCCTGAAATTTGAATTGACCAATCATGATTCAGCAGGCGGGAAAAACTTTACTGTCCTGACTTCAATGAAAGTTAACAGGAATAATATTGAAATGAGGCCATTAAACATTCAGAAAAAGGGACTTAAAATTTCCAAAACTATATCAGTGAAAAATATGAAAAAATTTGTCTCCAAGCTTGCAATTTGGCATCAAATGGTTCACCGGCTTCCGGTAGGGCAACTCGCTCATGGTTCGTGGAGTGTAGCCATGTAGGGTAAGAGTTCCTCGTCAAATTGAACCCGGAATTCTCAACTTAACTGTTAAAAGAGGCCAAGGCAACTTAAACATTTCCTTTATTTTTGTTAGCTTTTAAGAAAAAGGCTATTATCGTGTCGTTTCGGTACTGAAGCTAGCTTTTGACTGCCTTTCGTACTGTGGGCGCACCGCAATGCTAAAAGAAATCTGTTACAAATGGAATTGTTGTTTTCTTCACAGATGCCTTTCAATCCGGGTGTTTCGGTAGTGGGAAATGTATATGGGAAGAATTGAAATCGTTTAATAAGTCAGATAGATGCATGCCGAGAACTAATTTTGTTTTTATTCCCTGCAGGGTCCGCCATGATGGAAAAAAAAGAGTTACTTTACAAATTATATTTCCTTTTAGTTGAAAGGAAAAGAAGAAAAAAGATAGCTTTAAAGACAAGTTGAAAAAGGTGGACTTCGTCTTTCAGAGACGCTCAAAAGTATGGACTTGTAAGTGAATAATATCATTCTCAAAAGCTCCAAGCTGTGAACGATGATCTTCTTCATTGTTCTATACTCAGTGATACCTCAGCTTTCTAAGCGTTTCATAACCAAGAAATGGAAACCACTGATTGGTATTGAAATTAACTATAAGCTCTTTTCTTAGTCCGCTTAGTTGGTACCTAGCTCCTAATAACGGATATGAAGGACGAGAGGGCGGAGGCCGCTTACCACAATAAGCTCTATGACCAGTTGGTTATTTTGGTTCACCCTGTTCAACAGAAAGCCTGCAGTGCTTTATCAGGTATGAAATACTCAATTTCAGCCATAACTTTAGATTACGTGACCATCTTTAATCACTGGGAAATTAAAAGCGGGAATCGCATTGCCTATACCTGTCTGTCCAAGAATGAAACCACTATAATCGACGATGCTTCTGATACTTGTGAGCGCTTTCCTTTAAAAAAGACATTTAAAACTGGTGATTGGCTGTTCCTTCTTTTAGATTACTGAATGATTTTTTTACAAATTTGCAATCAAAAATTCGCTCGTGTCGTTTTGTAATTCTCCCTCAGTATTGATCATGTGACAATAGTCAAAAGATTTGATCACTTGTCTTGTTCATAAAAAAGGGCGTATTCGAGAACGAATATTGCGAAATTTGAGAATCACTGGGAAATTAAAAGCGGGAATCGCATTGGCTATACCTGTCTGTCCAAGAATGAAAGCACTATAATCGACGATGCTTCTGATACTTCTGATGTTCCTTCTTTTTGGCTACTGGATGAGTTTTTTACAAATTTGCAATCAAAATTCGCTCGTGTGGTTTTGTAATTCTCCCTCAGTATTGATCATGTGACAATACTCAAAAGATTTGATGACTTGTCTTGTTCTTAAAAAAAAGGGCGTATTCGAGCACGAATATTGCGAAATTTGAGAGGAATAATATCATGGTTGGATAATGTCCTGTCACATAAATCCTGGAAGCAAAATTCTCAAATTAATAGGGAATATTTCAAGTCTGATTTGCAGCTGTGTACTTCATATTTAGCCAAGAATCATGCCCGAAATTCCACAAAACACAGGGATATCAGTGCTCCTTGAGAGGACAACACCGGCACGCAGTCCCGACTCTTAATTTGTTGGATGAAGACCGTAAAGCTGTGGTTGCTACAATAAACTTTAAATAATTTTACCTTCTGATCATTACCGTATAAAAGAAAGTAAGTTAGAGTTTACAATGCACTTTATATTGATATCAGTTAATCTATATGTTAAAGAGCTAACTAGGATCTACTGCTTATATCGTTCGAAATTTCTTGTCAAAAGGCTGATCCAATACATATATATATATAATGCTGTGAAAAAAGTCAGCCATTGGATAAGTACAAAATTCAGGGTAAATTTTGATGCTAGCCTTGAACATTTAAGCCTTACAAAAGGTGTTAAAATAACAAATGCACTAACTAGCGGATAAAGGCCGTTGTGTAAGATAAATGAGTGAAAAATAAATATGAATAATAAATACCTAAATAGGTAAGAAATAAGTTGGGTGTAAAAATATTGCAAAATAAGATAATACGCCCACATTCACAGCACCTTATTAGTAAGTAGATTGTTTTATCCTGCGATTGCGTTAACAGTTATTTATCAAGGGGTTATACGACTATGCGACATGATAGCATGCGCGGTCCCGCAAGGAGTTTACAATTCAGTGAACAAGTAAATAATATTACCAATGCCTAATTAGTATTAAACGGCTTGTGCATGTTGGAATGCAACATGTGGGTAATTTAACAAGTAGAGGCTAACAATATCTACTGCATGATGGCAAATGCGCTTGTGAATAATTTAAGGTCAATTATATCACACGACACTATGGTATGCGCGCCTTTCAAACAACTAACACTGACAACTTCAAAGAAAAGGGGATAATATCACATGACATGATGGTGTACGCGCGAGAGTAAACAATTTGCAAGCAGATATTTAATGGCTTCAGTGTAAAATGTCATAGGATATAATTGTGGATGCGCATATCAGCAAATATCTTACAAATGAACAAGTAGAGGTTTATAATATCTTATAAGCATTTTATGGTGTGTGCACAACAGCACACAGCTTGTGAGTAATTCAAAAAGTAGAGGGGGAAAATATTACACGACATGATGGCAAACACGCTATAGCAAGCAATGCATACATAAACCAGAAATATTGCTCA
>NW_027179771.1:75000-82500 GCF_036669935.1 Montipora foliosa
ATATGGAGTCTGATGCCCTACTATTTTTATTGATTTCATCAACTCCCGTCGAAGATGTAAGTGCGACTAAATTTGTTGCATGCGTCGCTATGTTTGTCTTCAGCTTGTTATGCAAATTTTGACATGGAATACAAACGAATATCTACGGTAAGATTGTTAAAAAATCTTTATTTTTGGGTGTTTATGTGGACAAAAAATACAAGAATGAGCGAGAAATAGTATTTTAAGTGAAAAGTTTGCAAAAAGTATACATAAGAAATGGAGAGGTTGTTTATAAATTTGTTTCCCACAACAATCCAAGTTCTTGGGTTTATCATGAAACGGTTTCGGATTTAGCGGTCGATTACATGAGCCAGTCTGGCCTGGTTAGGCAGGCTGGCTCGTTTACCCGAGATCCCGGCATGTCTGAGAAAATCACCAAAAATCAAGTTTGTGAGTACACGAGCTCCCTGGCATTTGTCGTTTTTTCATGTTTACATAAAGGATTTACAAGACAAAAGTCTCTCCACTTCTTGTTGTTGTTTTCTTTTTTTACACGAACTATTCTAAATATTTAGCCCAAGCCGGGCTGGCTCACCTTATGTAATAGCGGACCGAAACTCTACCATCCCAGCTAAGCGGGCTGGCCTGGTTCATGTAATCGGCCCCCTATGTTTTTGTTGCATGACAGTGAAAAAGATGGGCAAAAATGCATTTTTTGCTGTGCTGCTGTGGTTAATTTCTGTAACCACCAAGTCACCTTATCCCAATGATGATGGCACATAAAAGACAAAAAACTTTGCAGCCGTGACACATGTACACATTGTGTGCCTATTTTTTTCAGTTTGCAGAGACACAGGCAATTCAATGGTTTGTGCGGTACTGACAAGTTCAAATTTATGCTCAAGCCTGATCAATTGTACTATTGAGAACTGTAAGAAGACTTGTGGTTTCTCTAAAAGCATCAAACCTTTCCGTAGAATAATAATTCAAATCAAAATAGGACATTAAAAGGGGTAGGAGAGAGGACCAGATAGAATTTATTTGAAATCACGCTTGACCTTCCCAGTTTCAATCAAGCAATATTCTTGTTTTCCTTCAAGTGTTCGTAGGCTATACTCAGTAATCACTTTGTATTATACTAATTTCGTTTGTTCGCAAAGACCTTTATAGGTAACCGTGCTATAATAAGTCCATTTCCAGGTTTAACTGAGATTCTTTTGCGAAGCCAGATAAGTGCCTGATCAGTCTTGAATAATAATAACAATAATAATAATAATAATAATAATAATAATAATAATATTATTATTATTATTATTATTATTATTATTATTATTATTATTCTTTTAATTATTATTATTATTATTATTATTATTATTATTATTCTTTTATGTCCTTTAAGTCCTGCCGTTTCTAACCTAAGGTGCCGAGTTCAATCCATGAGCCTAGGGAAGCCATAAGTCTCCTGGATTACTTGATGGACAGGGTCATCCTTAGTATGTGAGCATTTTTCAAGGAGGACGGTCTTCTGTAGCTCTGTTATTCTGATATTGCCTGGATCTTGCCGATGTAGTCTTCGGTTCCGTTATTGATAAGCCCAAAAGCTCCAATGATCACTGGGACAGCTATTGTTTTCATTTTCCACGTTTTTTCGATTTCAGTCTCAAGATCTTTGTACTTTGTGAGTTTTTCCATTGTTTTCAAGGAGGTGTTCCTTCTGTGGGGATAAACATATCGATAAGCAGGCAGGTTCTTTCCTTCTTGTCTTTCACCACTATGTCTGGTCTGTTTGCTTTTATCTCTTTGTCAGTTTGGATTTGCATGTCCCAGAGTGTAGTCACTGTTTGGTTTTCTGTCACATTACCTGGTCCATGTTCGTAGTGTTTATCTTGTAGTTTGATGTTATGGTGTTTGCAGATTGTCCAGTTGTCCACTCTGTCTTGGCAAGTTCAGGGCATCCAGAGACAAGGTGGTCAACTGTTTCTTGAAATTGCCCACAGATTCTGCACACTGGGTCGGTGCCATCTCTTCTATCTATCTATTCTCGTACTTCATGTGGATGATTCATCCTCCAAGCTGCCATATCTAGAGTTGATATAGCGATTGAAGCTTGGTTTATCTCGGGCTAATTTTCAAAACAGCTGCCGGACCATTCCCAATCTTGTATTTTTTTCTTCGTTGTAGTCATAAAGAGAGAGAATTTTTGAAGTGCATCATTCTCCATTCTGACACTATGTGCAAGCCATTTGACCTGTTGTTTTTCCGCAAAAATGTCAATAGATTGACACCCGGTGATACGCAGTAGGTCTTTGTTTGAGTACATGAATGCTTTAGAGTTTGGTTTTCTTTTAAATCCATTTTTCACATTTTTTTTCTCAACATTCTGTGCCATACAAAGTCCAACTTCTTCACAAAATGATCTGGATTATTCCAAGTTGCTATGTTGTAGCATAATCTTGATCGTGCAAAAGCATTCATATATTGACCTCGTGTCCTCGCTGATATTTGACCGTTTGTGAGTATTTTTTGGAGCTCGTGGAGTTTAGCTCTTGCTGATGCGATTCTATGTTCAATCAGCCTTGTAGGTTTTTCTGGAGATAACATAACACCTAAATATTTAATTCCAGCACATTTCTGATTTTTTTCTTCATCTAGAGATATTTAAACGTTCGCTTTTAGTTGTTTCTTCGTCATGATTCAATGTCATACTTTCTGTTTTAGGTCTTCACAGTATCAAGCCGTACCTTTTGACTTCATTCTCTATAATTTTCAGTCCCCGTCTGGCCGCATCAATCGAAGTGAAACGCTCACATAAATTGTCTGCACACATTACCCTATACAATTTTATACTTCCCCAGCTTTTGAACCTGCCTCGTAGCTCCCTATCAGTATCTTCAATCGGAATCTGGTAGTCCAGCTGTAGCCCATATCCATTGCCAAGTTCACAAATCAGTTTCCGGTGAATATCACGGCATACTAAGTAGGCAACCACGCGCTACCTTGAATGACTTTTTTGGACCTTTGATTACTGCGGTTGTGTTAGTGTATACTGCACGTAGGAGTTCTACAAAGTGTGGGAGACCCAGCCGTAGTGACCGTAACCTAAACATCAGTCTTCTTGGCAACGTATCGTAAGCACTCGTCAGATCAATAAATAATATAAGTACTCCAAATTTAGGATCTTGTTTCGGTCGAAGTTGGTCTTGATGCTTTGATCTTGGGCAGCAATATTGAAACCTTCTGTTTGATCTGATGATGATGATGATGATGATGATGATGATTATTATTATTATTATTATTATTCGCAGCTATACAAAAGCGTTAGGTAGGTCTTCACACCTTTTAACCTAGTTTAACGCTTAACCTGCCTAGAACAAATATCCTTGGTCTTTGTTCTGTTTTAGGTTCTGCTTTTGAATTGAATTAGTTACAGTAACTGTTACTTTGTTTGTTCCTTTTAGATAGGTTTTCTGGTACGACGGTAACATGAAATTACACCCCTTGCCCCATCGCCTCTGGAACAACTTTAAATATCTACTTAGCTTTAAACCACTCCTCTTCAAACCTCTTCAGTATCAGGATTACTAATTTAAAAAGTTAACAAATTTAAAAATTTAAAAGAACAAACAACAATGAACTAACTTAATCTATACACAAAAAAAAAAAAAACTAGTTAAAATCTGTAAAAATTAGATATTTAGCCCCCTAATCTCTAAAAAGACAGCTATCTACAAAACATTTTAAATTCTTTCTGTTTTTATCTTCGGCAGAATAAATTCATAGGGTAAATTTCTTAAGGTACGATTTCTCCTTGGTGGGAGAAGAATATATGATAGAGTTTGGGGTATCAATCATAGCGGGCCTGCAGGCTGCAAACCTGGGGCAGAGCCGCATGCTTGAGAGAATATGGTCAACTGACAGAGCTGAATAACAACTACACATGCCCAAGTCGCGCGCCTGAGAGCACTGGGCAGGCAACACAAATTTAATTGCTGCGAAGATGCCGGCCTTATTAAGAGTTTGACAATTCAAATGTGATTGACTCTTCCTCAAGAAAGTTTCCAGTTCTTGATCTACCATATGTCTTTTGTACACTCGTGTTTTTTGTTTGGACACCAAGTGAAAAAGTGGTTTGAAATTCAAGTACCCGAATAATGAGGAGCGCGAGTGCCACATCATGCTTAAAGGAGCTGTGTCACGGCTACTGCGCATGCTTGCGTTAAACACATGCAAATGGGGTCATGCAAATGAGAAATGATGTAAATAAGGCCATGTTTGTATGAGCCCACGTGAAAAAAAGTAGACTCGCGTTGTGAAACGCGTGGTGTATCCATTTTTTAATTTGGCCACAACTTTTCTTTCTGTTTTTGTAGTTAGCAAATCGCGTTCTACTCTTCTGGATTTATAATACAACGGTTTATTTCACTTGATTGCGCGAAATCTGGTCAACCTTGTTTCCTTCCCGTTTGCGCAGGATAACTCTTGCCAGTGTACAAGCACTTGCTCTACGAAAGCAGGAAGAAAAAGGACTGGATGTCCTTGCAAAACAGCCGGTCGTCACTGCGGAGAGGCCTGTCCGTGCAGTCGACGAAAGCCGTGCAAGAACACAAGAGGTATGGAAACAAAGCTCGGTTGAAGTATACAGTAAGCTAGTAGGAAGTACCTTACAATTTGCGATTTCTTTTTTTTTAATCGTGTGAAGGATGCAACCGTGGCATCCGGAGGATGGTGATTCGTGAAAGGACCGCCAGGTCAATCGGATAATGTACGGCGGAGTAATAACGGGACGTGGAAAATCGACGAGTGAAGCTACTAATACAGTACTATAATTTATTGTCCATGGCACAAAAGATAGTGGCTTAAAAATCTCATCTCCTACTCTTTTAACTAGTAAGTTTGCCTAGCACAAGTTGTTGATTGTTGCTTCTCCTCAATGGAGCAAATTCTCTTTTGCTGTAGTGTCTCGTCTGTTAAAGTGGGCAAGGTTCCATAGGGAAGTCCCCTTTTTACCAGTTACTTTATCAGGAATTACACTCGTAAATCTAAGTGTCAAGCTTCTACACATTTCCAACCTGTGCAATTCTGACAAATCTATCTGTGCAATTTGCATTTTTATTAGACTACGACAGAATTTGACAAAAAGGAATTGTCCAGCTATGCTAACAAATTATTGCAGTATTTTTTAAACTCATAGGGGTTTATCCAAACCCTGGATGAAGAGTTGACAAAAAAAAACTTGCGTTAAGAGCACTACAGAGGGGAGTGGCCAGTATGGACTATATAGATATGCTTCTGGAGGACCCAGAAGGTGAAGACGACACTTACCCGCCTGCCCTTTTTGTATCTCCTTCAGAAGTGTCAAGTCCAGCACCACCAAACCCTGCCCAACCTACCTTGACAAGTGTATCCACCCCAGCCTCAGACTCGAACATATCTGGAACATCGACTTCAGATAGGCCCTCATCCTTCAGGACACCACTAACAGCATCTCTGGCAAGGTCAATTGGTCAACCAGTGGCTGAGTGGTGCAAATGCGAACATTGCCCCAGAATGTCACAGAGGTCGAGATCCGGTGTTGTAATTCTCGAGACTGTCGCTCACTCGGTGTGCGCTTTTGCAAGCTATGCATGCCTGGACCCTGACTATTTGCAATTAAGTATTAAGAGTTAAGGTGATACCAGGATCGACAGGAAGAATATGGCTACCTTGGCAAACACAAAAGAAGGGCATGCCCATCATGTTGTGTCTGAAAAAATTCAAGAGCACTACCCTTCCTCAACTGGGGTGTATATGGGGTTCAAACCTCACAAAGATGAAAATAACACCTGACAGGTTTCCACAAGAAATTTTTGAATGCACTTGGTTTGTTCGACCTCATGGCCCTCCCTGTCCATGCCCCACCCCTAAACAAGAAATATCTGGATTTAGTTCCCCTCCAAATATAGTCCCATGAAAACAATGACATTATTTGTATTTTGTAAGTGCAAGCAACTAGTATATGGAGGATTACCCTAACAAAAACAGATTCCAACTATTTGTTCAACAAGAGCCAATTTACTGGAGGTTTTTTACACTTACTAACACATCCATTATCTTGGAGTTTCAGATATAGTGTATTAAAATATTAAATTTATTGTCAATTTATTGTCAAAACCATCACTTTCGCTTATTTTACGTCATACATGACAGAAAGATCAGAACCAATCACAATGCTTGCATTTACCTCAAAACTACCTTACCACAGGAGGAAAAGCCGGCATGGCAAGCAACCCCCCACCCTTAGCTCAAGCTCTAGATCTGCCCCTGATTACCACAATATTTTCTGTAGTTGAATGATAATTGAGCTAATTATGTTCCTTACTGTGAGTACAATAGTTATGCAAAGTTTAATTATGGCTTTAGAAATCAGTCATGTTCAGAGAAATTATTGGCACAGGATTTGGGTAAAGTGTTGTTTATTGTCATTATTGAGAGCTTACTGAACACAGGCTGACCAGAGTGCACCTCAGGCTAAATGACATACCATCGTAGCTTACTAGTTAGTATGAAGAGTTGTGTAGTTAGTGTTAAGAGAATTTGGTAAGCCTATTTATGGTTAGCTCTCACAAGCAGAAATGGTAACATGCTATTTTCAAAACAAAATAGAAAATAGAGCTAAATATTGTTACCTATTACCATTAATTATCTGAAAATAAAAGTCCTGCCCTCCACATTGTGTACACTGTGTGACATTGCAAATCTTCTAATTTGCATAATCTAAAATAATAACTTAAACTGGAAAAATGAGACAAGATATTACAAAGTCATAAATGCTATCGCCCTTATTTTTTGAATGACCTTTACAACGCAGTGATAAATGTAATTTTTTGGATTATAGGGTCTATAACTCAATCAATAAGACTGGAATTTTGCCGAGTGTTGAAGCATTTGAATCAAAAACCCTCTGAGGGGAGTCTGAATGTCTGGCAAAAACATTTAGTTTGAGTACGAAATACAGATGACATAAAATAATGGAAACAGGCGACAAGAAACAATATCGCACCAAAAAATAATGTCTTGCAAGCAGTGGTTAAACAATAATTATGTTGCCATTTGTGTCTGGTGCCCCAAGAAGTAGCCATATTAAATTAAAGATGAACTGTCCAACTTAAAGTAAGATTGGTTATTTAATAGTAATACAAGCAACCTAGCAACCTTTGTAGCTTTCTTAATTGTTGTTGATAGAAGAATCCTCCTTACAAGAAGGGGTTTCTCTCCACTAACTAAAACATTCACTAATTAGCAGGTAGTTTGAGGGGAATACTGTGGGTGAATGGTGAATGAGGGGACTACTGTTGGTGAATAGTGAGGGTTTGTCTGTAGAATGAGGGGGAGAAATTTACAAACCCAAGCAAACTCTCAACCCCAAAATAAGGTTAACAAATAAAACGAACTCTGGGTGAAATTAAAAACTTTGATCACAGAAACAGCCAGATAGTACATGTATGAAAAACTGAATAACGTAGGAGGGATTAACAAATA